>NC_064276.1:25574658-25879070 GCF_003254725.2 Canis lupus dingo
GAGTGTGGGGGTGGAATTTAGAGGAAATGTCAGGAAGGGCACATTACCTGGTTCATGAATGTAACCATTAACAGGTAATTTTGAGTTTTTGACTTGAAGGATCAAAGGACTGTGTCAAAAAGGAAAAAGCAATCAAGACTGCACAGCTATTAATAAAAAGTCATTTGGGGGAGGTGAAAGGCAGGTTTTCTGAAGATCAAGCAAAGGCAAGCCTCTCAAGTCAGAAAATTTAGTGAAAGCAAAAGTAAAAGCACCACAGTGAAGACTCTCAACCCAACTCGACTAACGACAAATATATTCTTAAGAGGCAGGGCTGGAATGTGGGCCTGGGGATAAAGGCACACATCAAAGGAGCTTTAGCATTAAGAGGCTTTAGCACAAAGGCCTGGCTGCCAAGGAAGGAAATGGGCTCTCCAAATCCCATAAAACTATTACCCTTCACATGGAGGTCACACCTTGCATGTTGTGGTAAGATCTAAAACACATCTTCTGAATACAAACCATCACTTAACAGGCGTTCATTAACTGTGTGCAATCCCTCTCCTGATGTTTTAACAACATATTTATTTTGTTATGGACAACATCGGTATCCATTGAATACAAGTTATCTTTTGAACATCTGCTCATTAAATGTGTCTGATTCATTTTTTTTATTACTGTATTTGATGGTTTAGTGATAAAACAACATTTAGATTCTAAAAAAGAGAGGGAAGGAAAGAGACAGGCAGACAGACAGATAGACACACTCAAGGAAAAAGACAATTCCCAGAAGAATTTCAACAAATAAAGGCTTGTTACATGGCATTTTTTGAGAGTAACACCTATCAACATTAGTCAAAGTTTTAATTAAAAGAAGATAGAGAGAAGAATGGTTGAAAGCATGGGCTTTGGAATTAGAGCAATAGAAGAAATCCCAGCTCTGCTCCTTACCCACTGTATGATCTTAGGAACACTGCTTACCTGTCTGGGCCGCAGTTGCACCCCTCTATAAAATGATAACACTAATCATCTCCAAAAAGATTCTAGTGAGCTTTCAGTGTGAAAACTAAAAAAAGATTGACCTAATGTGTCTTTCCATGAGTTATACTGTTTCTAAACATGTTTTTATGCCAAATTGGGCTAATAAAATGTTGCCCTTGGGGCACCTGGGTGACTCAGTGGTTGAGTGCCTGACTTTGGCTCCAGTCGTGATGTGATCCCTGGTCCTGGGATTGAGTCCCGCACTGGGCTCCCCATAGGGAGCCTGCTTCTCCCTCTGCCTCTCTCTGTGTGTCTCTCATGAATAAATAAATAAAATCTAAAAAAATGTTGCCCTTAAGGATCCTTAGGAATCCAGTATATCATATCAATATATATGATTAATCACATGTTACTTACACATTTTTTAAAGTGTTTTATTTTCTTAAGTAATCATAATGCTTTATCGAAGACCTTTATTTATTGAGTTTGAGGCTTAGATACCTTATCCTTGATTCCTTGCCCAGAGGTTTTGCTATTCCTATTTTTGGGGTAAGCACAATATAGGTCAATAACTTCAGTATTTTGCCCAAAGAACACAGCTAATGAGAAGTAAACTGAGCAACAACCTATATCTCTAAACACACGTAGTTTCTGGGGAGTTCCAGTTCAAGATGGCTATGCAGGAAGATCCTGAATTCACCTCCTCCCGCAAACATACTGATTTTACAGCTATATATGGAACAATATCCCTTGAAAAAAATCCTAAAAACTGGCAGAGCAACCCCTTTTACAACAGGCAAATAAGAGGGACACCACATCAAAACAGAAAGGAAAGGCTGGGATGTAATCTTGCAGTAAACTCCACCCCACCCAGTGCAGTGCTCACAATCAGGAGGGAACTCAAAACACAGAGCTTCTTCCTGAGGAATGAAGGATTATATTCTACATCAGGCACCCCAGCTACTAAGATCAGCACCTGAAGGACAAGCCCTCAAAACATTTGGCTTTGAGGATCAGAGGGGTTCCAGTGCCCATGAGACCTGCAGTGCTACGGCCAACTGAGGTAGGGCTCTTCAAGGGCCCATGTGCAGACTCACCTGTCTCAGGGCCACATGCAGAAGTAGCCCTTTGAAAACTGCCCAAACTTAATGTGAAAAAGACTGATCTCCTAGTTTTGAAGTTTGGGTCTGAGAGCCACGAGCCTGCTTGGGATACTCTCTGTGGTCAGAGAATGGTAGAAGCCGTCTCCCACTCTCTGCCTTACTAAAGCTATCAGGCACCACCTTTTAAATTTTTTTCTTTTCATTTCTTTAATTTTTCTCTTTTCTTTCTTCCTCTTCCTCCCTCCCCCTTCTCCTCCTGCCACTCCTGCTCCTCTTTCTTCTTCTTCCTTCTCTTTTTTCTCTTCTTTTTTTTTTTCTGTTTTTGGCAGGTGCCATCTTACACTCCCCATCTTTCTTGCTCCAGCCAGTGAGCACCATCTTTGTGTTCTCCTTCTGTTGCACTCCAGAAGACCAGTATCTCCCAAAGGATAGCTTCTACACAGATTTGATAGCCTGGTGTTGGTCGCTACCACCCAGGGAACACCTCTTGATTACCTGGACCTAGAGTCCTGGGGGTTTGTATTCCTGGGTCTCATGGGACGGTGGCAATTAGAGAGACAGTTCTTGGCAGACCACCACTCCCAGGACACTGTGTAGACAGCAGACTGAAGTACACATTTGCTCTTTTTGAGAAAGAAGTCTATTTGCTGGTCCAGGAGCTTTGGCCTGAGCTTTGAGCCTACACGGGGGGGTCTCAGGGAATGGAAGCCAGTAAGTACAGTCTTTGCACTGTCCCTCTGCCTTGCTCCACCTCACTAGAATCTTTGAGGAAGGAGATTTTACCTTTGTTTGGGACCCTAATTTTTGCTGCTGCTGCTGCTGCTGCTAGGGGATACCTCTATACTACCTGGCTCTAGTGGCACTTGCAGTCCCCATAGGACTGTAACCAACAGAGAAAGAGTCTTAAACAGCTATCACCTCCAGGGCATGGCAAGAGGCAACAGATCCAGGAGCTCAGTATTGATGTAAAAAAGGCCTATTAGCTTATCATTATAGCTGCAGCCTGAAGGGCAGGCTTTTAATTAAACACTCATCGAAGGACTGACTGTAAACTTTGTCTAAGACCTCAGAGGGCAGACACTATCTTTAAATTCCCTCTACCACACTCCGGAGTACTAACATATCTTGAAAGGGAGATCTTATACATGTCTGATGTCCCAGTCTTTACATCTGGTGCCCTGGTTTTTGTGACTGCTGCCTAGGGGATACCCCTTGATCACTTGGCTTTGGGGGGCCAGGGGGCTTGCATTCATGGGTCCTATAGGACAGTAACAATTGGAAAAGCAATTCCTGGCAGGCTACCACCCTAGGGCCTCTGAATAGACAGCAGATGAAACACACCCTTGGCCTCTCTGTGAAAGAGGTCTATTTGCCTACCTGAAGTATGGGCCTTAGGGGCAGACTTCAGATTTGGCACACATCTATAGGCTACAGAGATGCTCTCAGGGAATATAGGCCTGGAGATACCATCTTTGTGATCTCCCTAACCCTTATTGGAACTTACACAAATCTTCCAGAAACAAAATAATATGCTTATCTAGAGCCCCAGATTTTGCTACTGCCACCCAGGGGACATCTCCAGATCACCTGGCTCGGGAGCCCAACAGAGTTTACAATTGCAGCCCCACAGGAATGTATATATCCTCATATTTTAAAAGCTACTACCTGAGAGTTTGGCTTCCATTCAGCCTGAATTTAGGTTCTGATTATGATCCTACCCCTTAGGACACTGACTGGTCTTGGCACACCTTCCACTACTGAGAGCTATTCAAAATAAAATAGGCTACTTGGACAATCACAGAGGTTGAGAGACAGCCAACAGCTAGGGCAAGGTTGAGCAATAAGGTTCATCTGCCACACAAGGCTAACCATTTAAGACTCAGAGAGGTGGCTGTTGCATCTAACACATAGAAACCAGTAGAGACTGTCAAGCAAAATGAAGAAACAGAGGAACATGTTCCAAATGAAAGGACAAGATAAAGCCACAGAAGGGGAAAAAAAAAAAAAAAAAAAAAAAAAACCTTAATAAAACAGAGATAAGTAATTTATATAGTAAAGAGTTTAAAGCAATACTTGTATAAGCACTGACTGACCTTGGGAGAAGAATGGATGACCACAGTAAGAACTTTAAGGAAGGGAAGAAAGTTCTGAACAGAAATCACAGAGCTGAATAATGTAATAAATACATTTAGTTTCTAAGCACATTTCCTCATGAGTTAAAACTTTTTCTTCTTTGAGGATTTATTGAATTATTTCTGGTACACAATGTTAGGAGAATATATCTCCTACTTACCATATTTCTAGAACTGTGGCAATATGGTGGACACATGTAGTTACTGCCCTCAAGGGATTCATAATCTAGTGGAGGAAGACTTATTGGAAAAGAGTTGTCTGGATTAGCCTAATCTGACACCCTTCTTTTGAATGGTTAATATCCCCGAGAGCAGCTGTTCTCTTTCATAGACTCAGTAGCCCCTGTGTACCTTATTTCTAAAGTGCTTTCTCAATGTTGCCCAAAGTTGCCCAAATTCCATCTATGAGGAAGTTAGGAGTTGCTGACTGTTAAGGTGGTCATAGGTATTGGTGAAGGAACCTGCAGAAAGATCCAGAAAAGCATAAGTCCATGATGCTTAGGAAGGACCACCAATCAAAGTACCAGCAATCTAAGTAGAAAGTACCAACAATCAAATGAAGACAGGAGTTACAAACCAGCCAGAAACTGGAATGGAGCGGAAGCAGGCTAGAGATACAGACAAATGCTGTGGAAAACTTGCCTGTTGTATGTAGCGGCCCTTTACTAGCATTTGGGCAGGTTTGTATCAGGATACAGGGTTGCGGCAGACACCAAATAATGAAAACATGGTTTATCTGTTAGGATAGCTTTTAGTCACACATAGAAACTTTATCTAACAGGCTTAAACAAATAGGAGTTCTATTTATCTACTCAAAGTTAGTATGTGACAAGCCAAACTCATCACTTTGTTTTCTGTCTTTTGCTGAACCATGAGGAGGAAACACAACATAATGGAAAGACAGGGGATCTGGTCCAAATGTCAGATCTGTCAGTTAGTTCCCATCTTGTTTCTTGAAATTTTCAAGGACTCTCGGTTGCAAGTAAAAGAACTCAACTCAAACTGACTTATGTTTTAAAAAGAGATTATATTGGATCACCTAATAGCAACATGCAGGGGCTAATGTGCTTCAAGCGTATTCTAGACCCAGATAGTCAAGCATCCTCAGACATCTCTTTCCTCCTTCTTCTATAAGCTCTGCTGTGCACATTATTACTTCATTCTTGTGCGGGCTCTCCCAACATTGTGGCCATGGGTTGGTGGGTCCCCAAAGAAAAGTGAGTGCTGGAATAAAAAGAAGGAAAAATTAATATTGGGCAGGCAAAAACTGTCACTATGATAATAATAGTGCTTTCCTCACATTCCACTTGTGGTAAGAATTGAATGAGAAAGTACAAATTAAAAGAGTAACGTAATGTAATGAGTTGGTTATTTTCCGAGATACTCAGCCTTGTGTCCTCTTTGATGCTGTCCTTTTTTTCCATCCCCAAATTCAAACACTCTTGAGTAACAATGTATTTTGAAGTTGTAAAAATTATTTGGTAGCATTTAAGAACTAGTAACTTTCAGGGGCACCTGGGTGGCTCAGTGGTTGAGTGTCTGCCTTTGGCTCAGGTCGTGATCCTGGGGTCCTGGGATGGAGTCCCGCATTGGGCTCCCCACAGGGAGGCTGCTTCTCCCTCTGCCTGCATCTCTGCCTCTCCCTCTGTGCCTCTTATGAATGAATAAATAGAATCTTAAAAAAAAAAAAAAAACTAGTAACTTTCAAATAAAAATCAAGATTTCTGACTGTTCTGATACATAGTAAGATTTGGCCACAATCAACTGTGCCACGTTACGGTTCCCCCTCTTAAGAGGCAGATACTGCCCAATCTACCCCCAGACCAGTCCTTGTAGACATCTGGGATCCTTCTCGTATCTTCACAGCCTCATGCCCTACCACTTTTCTCTGGGAACCTCCTACCTTCTGCCTGGTACCTTCACTTCCAAGGCTTTGCCCAAAGGCCTTTCCTTATCCTTCTCATCAGTCTAAATCCCATCCATCCTTCAAGGCTAATAAAGTACCAGGACTCATCCCAGTTCTCAAAGCTCTGTCTTATAGGTAAGGACATGTCGTGTATAAGGACATCCAGTGACAACCAGGACTGCACTAGCTGTGAGCCCCTAAGTGGTTGTGAGTGCAGCCACGGGCACTGTAAAAGAGACAGGGATGTACAGAGAAATGTCAGAGGCAAGCGATGACACCATCCCTGAGATAGAAGACAAATAGGAATTGAACAAACAAAAAAATTATTGAAAAATGCATTTATCATCTACCTTGAAATAAGCCTCTGTATTTATAATTCAAAATATAGGAACACACAAAATGTGCTCTTTTACTGCAACCTGCCTTTAAAGAATTGTTTGATAGCACAGCTTTGTTTTAGAAGTAAAAGTGTTCATCACCCAGTCACCCCATCTCCCCGCCCCCCGCCCACCTCCCCTTCCACGGGCACTGAGGGGGGCACTTGATGGGATGGGCACTGGGTGTTATACAATATGTTGGCAAATCGAACTCCAATTTAAAAAATTACAAAAAAAAAAAAAATAGAAGTGTAAGTGCCAAGGTGGTGTTCAGGGCTTTCTCTGTAGGCTTAAAAGAGACTTGTGAGTAGGAATTCTGGTACAGTTAGGATAAGAAGGCTGAAAAGTGATTTCCCATGACTGAGGGATGAGGTGCTTCTTCATTTCATTTTAATTCGCTCTTTTGGTAAAATAGCATTTGGAGATTGTATTCATTGAATCTGCAAAGTTCTCATCGTTGTGGTCAAATGGGAGTAAACAGTGTGTAGTGTAAGTAGTGTCCTATGATTCAGAGAGTAATAATAGCATGATTTCACCATTCAAAAAAATATCCAGTATAGCAATTTAGGTAACAGTGATGTGACTGGCCTCTCATTTTTAACGTCTGAGTTAAAAAAGAATCAAGTATAGCATAATATGATTTCAACTAAGTAAAATTGTTTCCATATATGTGGAAAAGGATCATAAGGTATGTATTCAAAAATTAAAATAGCTTTTGTATTAAGGAGGTAAGGAGGCTTATAGGTGATTTTCATACACATTTTAAAGGTATTTAATTTTGTCACATTCGCTGTCAACTAAAAGAGGATATCCACCCACCTGGAAGAAAGGAATGTTGTCTTCTTAATTTCTGACTTAAGGAAAACTGACATATCACTTTCTAGGCACCATAGAACTAGGAGGTGAAAGGGGATGCTTTAAGTGCAAATTCACCTTTGCAGATCTCAGATTTTGCCCAGCAAAATCTATTTGGTTCTTTAAAGGTGTCACACTGCCCCCTGGTGTTCAATAAACTAAAATGTAAACTATCAAACGTCTACTACATTTTCTTTCTGTATTTTCTGCATTATCAAGACCATGAGGGAGCGACAGAGAGAGAGAGAGAGAGAGAGAGAGAGAGAGAGAGAGAGATACCTTGAATATAAATTTGTGGGTATTCTAAAAATATTTTATATTTTTAAAATAGCCTTTATTTACAATGTCACTTTTTTTTTTTTTTTTTAAAGCCTCTGATGGGCAGACTTACTGGCTTTAGGTGCCCTCCATTGGCAGAACTTGTTAGAAGGACTCGGGAGACCCTAAGTGCTTCAGAGGATGTCGATATTGACAATCTCCAAAAGTTTGCTACTCCCTACTAAGATGGGTCCCTGAAGAAGCAATGGGACTACCAAACTCTTACAGAACTTTCTTTGAGATTCTGTTTAAAATCTTTAAACCGGGATGCCTGGGTGGCTGAGCATTTGAGCGTCTGCCTTTGGCTCAGGGTGTGATCCCAGGGTTCCAGGATCAAGTCCTGCATTGGGCTCCTTGTGTGTGTGTGGGGGGGGGGGGGGGTGCTACTTCTCCCTCTGCCTATGTCTCTGCCTCTCTCTCTCTCTCTCTGTGTCACTCATGAATAAATTAATAAAACCTTTTAAAAAATAAAATAGACTAAAATCTTTAAACCAAAGAAAGATAAATAAATAAACAAATAAATAAATAAGGTATTTTGAGCAAGGATTGTATAATAAAGTAGTAATCACATATAATCCAAAACACAGCCATATGTTTCTTTTTTTTTTTTTAAAGATTTTATTTATTTATTCATGACAGTCACAGAGAGAGAGAGAGAGGCAGAGACACAGGCAGAGGGAGAAGCAGGCTCCATGCACCGGGAGCCCGATGTGGGATTCGATCCCGGGTCTCCAGGATCGAGCCCTGGGCCAAAGGCAGGCGCCAAACCGCAGCGCCACCCAGGGATCCCCATATGTTTCTTTAATAGAGTCTGAATTGCATATATAATTTGGGGTGCCCTTTAAAAAAACCCAAAAGATATCTACTTTTGCAATTTTTTTAAAAAAAGATTTCATTTATATATTCATGACAGACACAGAGACATAGGCAGAGGGAGAAGCAGGCTCCCTGAGGGGATCCAAATGTGGGGCTCAATCCTAGGATCCTGGGATCATGACCTGAGCTGAAGGCAGATGGTCAACCACTGAGCCACCCAGGTGCCCCCTATTTTTACAATTTTTAAAAAAGATTTTATATATTTATTTGAGTGAGAGCACAAGCAGGAGATGGCAGAAGGAGAGGGGAAAGCAGCTTAGCCATGGAGCAGGGGGCTCCATGGGGGGCTCAATCCCTGCACCCCTGGGGACTGTGACCTTAGTCAAAGGCAAATACTTAACTGACTGAGCCATCCAGGCACCCCTGCTTTTGCAATTTTGTACAAACCGTGAAGAACCCCTCATAGGGTCTTGGAAGAAACCCCTGGCCTGTAAGAGCCCCTGAAGCTTATGCTTCATAGCGTCAGAGGAAATTGGCCTCTGATCCAAAAGTATTGGCACCCTCTAGAGCTGCATTGTAATCGCTGTCTAGAGCCTAGGGCGGACAGATTTTGGCACAGAAGAGTCTTTCAATAAAGTTATATTAGTGCATGAGTAAGTGATATGTCAGCCTATTTATTATTCTCATTTGAAATATAGGATGAGAAATGGAAATATCTTGCATTCTGTAAATCAAAGTACATTTACATGTGCAAACTAGCTTCACTTTGATGCCTCTAAGATGACCCTTGTAGACTGATTTAGCGTAGTGCAGCCTGTGAATGTGAAACCAGTCAAATAGAGAAACAGTACAGGTCTTCTGATTTCCTCTGTCACATTCTATGTGTTACATTTTCTCTGTCTCCAAAGCCAATTCCTTCAGACTCCTTGTGCTTTTCTGAGTCTGTGGGCTGTGACTGGGTACTGACGGTGCATGTGCTGTTTTGTTTTGTTTTTCTAGCATTCAGCGGGCCTGGCGGGAGTACCTGCAGCGGCAGGATCCCCTGGAGAAGAGGAGCCCATCCCCACCCTCTGTGTCCTCAGAGAAGCTGAGCAGCTCCGTCAGCATGAACACCTTCTCAGACAGCAGCACCCCCGTGAGTGCCATGTTTCCTTTTTATGGCCTAACTGGCCAATCATTTATTTGATCACCAGGTCTTTGGTTCCAAGGAAGAAATCTTGAGATGTGAGCAGGTGGTTTGCTGTTAGGAGTATCTGCATTGCTTACTTGCTATATTTGAACCCATGGTGAGGGTTTTGTCATCTTAGAATAGAGACATGATTCCTAAGCACAAAATATACTTCATCAAGCCTGAGAGAATCGATTCCATTTGACCTCAGCCTAAACTACTCATTTGCATGTTTGCATTTCTCTTTTACTATCTTTTTCCTTTCCTTTGTAACAGTATGTTTCCTTTAGTCTGTGCCTCTGGTGGAGTTTTGTGGTGCTAATGCGATAGAAGATTAGCTTGGTTATAAGGATTATAAAAGAGAACTTATATAGGAAGAATTGAAAGGAGTCACAAACTCAAGGGTTGTGACTTAAATGCCTACAGGGGCCAGGTAGGGAACACATGTGGCTACTCTGTGACTAGTACTGAAGAACACAGGCCTTACCTAAAGGGTAAGGAGAATGGATATGTTGCTTGGATATGTTCCTGGTTCCTGGATATGTTGCTATGTGGGGATGCTGGACAGACACTGCCAAATGTGATTTCTTCCTTCAAGGGATGCTGGAAATTCAGATTTTTAAATGTTGGCAACTAGTAAAAAATATTTTAATGTCACTAGACCATGCCTACAGATCACAGTTGTCCAAAGGCCACCTGTTAAAGGTTAAGGAATGGGAACCTCTGCTGAAAATTTTTATTAAAAAAAAAAAAACTCCAACAAACCGACAAACATACCAAATGTGGTAGGAAATAAATGATTAGGCTATTGTAATACAGAGATTTTTGAATATGGCCATTGTGATTATGTATGATAGTGACTGGAATACACAGATAGAAGTTGGGAAAAGAAAGGAAGTAACTATACAAGTGTATTATTTAAAAAAATATATTTCCTGACTACTTTGTGATCATGTTTATTCGTTGGTAAAAAGGCTCCCCAGTGGCCAAAACGATGTATTCACATTGGGATCAAGCAAAGGTTGCTTGACATGTTTTCAGATGATTGCATAGCATGTTCTTTAATAAACAGCTTTATCTGTTATGGATTCTAAAGAGAGAGCAATAACTTGAGTGCAAGTAACAGTGCCAGGAGATCTATTTTTAGCAGATACCAGAAATTGAATACTCAGTGAATCTGTGCCTTTTTAAAACAATTTTTAGGGGAGTAGTGCTTTGTCTGAACTGGTCTCATGATCACTAGAGGGCACTGATGAGCCACATTGGAAAATGTCAAAGTAAAGCCTATTTATCTCATGATTTGCAAGTCAAAAATAATATGAAAATGGAGTGTTTAGGATGCCTTTGCTGTGAATAACAATAGAATTAATTTAATAGAAATTAAATGACTGAAAATTTTATCTGAATGATGGAAACTGAGTATCTGAAATCATTCTACCTAAGAGTTAAAGGTTTGGATTTACTGCCTTTGTACTTTCTCATTAGCCCCGATTCCTGACAGTATGAAACCATTGCTGTGTCCAGTGATACATGATGGTTTTAGTGTTGCTGTAGGGTAGCTAACCTCTGGGCTTTATTGAAATTCTGGAATAATCTATGGGTTGTTGTTGTTGTTGTTGTTGTTGTTTAATATATTTACCCTGCCACACCACTTATATTCTAGCCCCTTAAGTATTGGTGTGCATAAATGCACATTCTATCCCCATGGGGCATCACGTAAGTGTGATGTGCAATATCTTTTGCACAGCTCTGCTAACAGTTCTACCTTATTTAATTTAGCCTGGCCTCTAGGTCCCCTGATGTTTCTTAGTAAAGCAGATTTCCTTTCTCACATGTCCCCAGCAATTTGGTTTCCTATAAGGTGTCTCAGAATGAATTGGGAGTGGCATCCTGCTCCACTACTGTATCATCGTGCCTTGTCTCTGTGTTCATGGGACCAGGATAACTCTCTTCATTATGTGCAAGTCTCACTCAACTCCTGATTGCCTATAAACAGTGAGAATCAAAAACATTTTCAAAAAACATTATTGGAATTAGCTTCAGAAAGCAAGCAGGTCCTGTCCAGAATTCTAGTAGAGGTTATTGATTATAACAACTTTGGCATTGATGGTGGCAGTAGCATGACACTAAATATGCAAAACAAAATGTAAAAATATAAGTTGCTGGAACATCCCCAAGTCTCTAGTTTGTCAAGCAGGTAAAATATCCAATATATAATTTTTTAAAACTTTATTTTAGTTGTTTGGAGCTGGTATATCTAGCTAAGGTTGTTCTATTTCTCATAATCATCACTTTGCTGGGACCTCTTTCAGTAGATTCACCCTTACATCTTTTGGTTGTCATAGCCCCATGAAAGCAAAGTGACTCTGCTCTGCCTTGATCAGTCTACCAGACCCACTGGGTTCATACATACTCTCAGGGAGTTCCAAATAGGAAGGCTTGATTTTAACTACTCTCTGATGAGTAGACCTGAAGTTTATGGAGGGGATATAAGGATGATCCTTGGCCCACCTGGGCTAAGGCTGTCATAAAGAGATAAGCTTTCCCTAATAACCAATGAGTCCATTTGGAACTTCAGGGGTAAAAGCCTTCAGTCCAAGTCAAATGTTCCCAATGAGGTGTCTCCATAGTTGATTCTCTGGGACCCTAATTCCTATCAGATATCTCCAGCTTGCTGAACTCAGCCCTCTTTCTCTGGGCTTGGTCTGTCACTGTTGCTGCCTAGACCATTCTCTGTCTTCTTGAATTTGATCAGCTGCCTGTCTTGTCCCAACTACTAGCCCTCTACTGTCCTCTAACACAGCCTCAATTGGAGACCAGTCTGCCCTTGTCTAACTCCTGGGTCTTTCTTGCTGCTCTGCCTCATGTCTATCATCACTGCAATTATTGCCCATAGTAGCTGTCTTCCCCATGCATGTGCTACATGGGAAGCCAGCAACCTGAGCTGGGTGAGTCCCTGTGCTGAGCTGAGAATGATGCTCTTGCATGCTTTTTCTCTCTTTTGGCTAATGGTTGATATAGTAGTTCTGAGAATATTTCTGCTCTAAAATATATTAGAAAGTTATGTTTCAGTATGAGCTCTCAAAATCATCATTTTAATAAGAGCTGCTGCACTTGTTGTTATGTGACAGACACCTTGCTAATGCTTTCTGTGGATTATTTCATTTAATCTTCTCACTGACCATATAAAGGAGGTATATTATTATCTCCATTGTACAGATGATGAAAATGAGACCTAAAGAAATAACTGACTTGCCTTGAGTTACTCATTGGGCTGGAGCTGTCATGCTACACTATTCTTCTATATTATACCACTTGAAAATAAGCCTTCATTTAGACATAGTCAAGCAGAGGAAGAAATAACCTGTGTATCAATCCATTTCTGAGATTGTTCCACAATTTAGTATGTATCAACAGTGAATGAAATAATCGAGAAAAGAATCCTCATTTGGTTTTATAAATTGCTGCATTCAGTGCTCTTTGATTAAAACCTCAAACCTCAGCTGCTCAGTGCCAAATTAAACAGCAACAGGAGGGAAGATTTATATGAAGTTATGTTATTAATTTGCATATTAAATATCCTCATATCACAATGTATCATGAGATAACAGAAAAATTTATTTTAAAAATAGCAATTTTGAGTACAAGTTATTTTGAAATGGAGCTTGTGGTTATCAAAGTGAGAAAAAACTTTTTATCATAAAAGCATTAGTTATTGAGTGGAGTACAATAGTGTAAATGATTTGTGTATTCTTTATTAATCAATTTCATATGACTAAGTGCTTATTCTTTTAGTTCTCAGCTCTGAAAAATCTGTATTTGTCTAATAGAATATCATGGACAGAATTCTAAATGATTTGGTAACCCTTTCACAAATCATTAGCATATGTCTCAGATAAATTCAGAAAATCTTTGTATTGTTTGGAGACATTTTCAATCCCATTTGGTTCTAATTGGTTCTGTCTGCCTGAACCTGCCTTCCTGGCTTATTCCCATGGGTTCCCATGTTATGGTATGGCCTGTAGGGGGCTCTGTGGCTCATGAAATGAGGCCTTGGCTTAGTGAGAGGCTGTGACTTAGTAGCAGCTCTGCCACTATTTTTCTGAGTTTGAGATGTACCACTTGAGAGATCATTCTTCATCTGCAAACTGGACACCCACCTTAGAGATGGATTTGTATCTCTATGAATATTAAATGGCACTACATATGTAAGACATAGCACAGTGTGGGACCCAGAAGGCTCTCAATAAATGTTAGTGGATTCTGTATCTGCTCTTGGAAACACTCCATGTGTTCAAAACTCTGCAAAACTTGTGAAGAGAGAAGTGGAATTTTTAACTCTATTCACATTGAAGGGCACATTGCTTGCTTCTTATATATATATACAGATATATATGTATGTTCTGAAATTGGACCTGTACATTACAAAAGTAATACATCAAGCATTTGTTTTTCTTTTTTTTTTTTTCTTTTTTTTTTTTTTTTTTTTTTGCGTCTCAATGAGTAGGCCTCTTCTGAGAGACCACACCCATGTACATAGTAAAAGCAAGCCTAGGTCACTCTGCTCCCTTCAGATCTGGGGAAAAAGAAACACGGGGATCTGTAGCATGTTGGGGGTGAACAGGGTTATGTGGCCTCACTTCTCAGATAAGTCAATGCAAAAGCACCCTTCCAGCAGACATGACAGCCTGCACAACTCCAGCCACAAGGCCTCCTCACTTCACTCCTGGTCAGGAAGATTATAGTTCTGAGCAGGTGCAAAGATCAGTGGTCTGGACCAGCTAAAGACCCCATTATTTCAGTTGTCTTGGAGAGAAGTTGACAGAGCTCTCCTATGTTTGGGGCTGCTTGGGTTACCCTAGCTTTTAGCAAGAGTAGCTGGATAGTTAGCAATAGGCAGCCAGGTGATCCACCACACCTTCCCAAGTATGCTATCAAAAGCCTGTACTGCTTGTGTCTACCAAACATAACACATACACCTGCATTCAAACTGCTTTATTACCCTCAAGTTTTATTACCCATTTTGAGATTTACAACTTCCAGCTTCAAATACATCAGGAAAAATCCTAGGAGTAAAAGGATAAAGGGTTCTTACAAAGTCACACTTGTTTTGAGGGGGAGCTCGGATCCTAAAAGAGGATTACCTGGGACTTCTTCCAGTACAGTCTTGAAAGCTATGAAATTGTAGAGAATGTAAGCCTTGTGCTACTTAATAATTTAATAACCTAGATTTTCCAGGTCAGGGACAAGTTACAGTATTATGTCCAGCTGTTGTTATAAACTTAGGTCCTGTGAGTTTTAATGTTCAGAACCCAAACTCTATCTTTTATCCAGCCTCTCAAACCCCAAAATAGCACAAATTGTCAGTCTGTTCCTCCCAAATTTTGGTTCAGAGACTACAGTAATCATATGTAAAAAGAGAAGACTTCTTGGTATTTACATAAAAGTAGATTTAATTCTCTTTTCTTCAAACTAGAGTCTTAGAGAACAAAATTTTCCCCCAAAGTTTTAGAAATTACATTGTGCAATATACAACCATATATGACAGTTTGAATTGATAAATTTTGCTATCTCTATGCCAAAATACTCCTTTTTATGTCTTTGAATATTGATTGGTATAGATTCTTTTTCCCAAATTAGCCTTTCAAGTTAAGGATTTGAGGACATTGTTCTCAATAAATGTAAAAATAAGTCTGTTGTTTGGGGATTACATTTTTTTTTTTTTTGAGGACTGCTAATACTGATCATTTTCCAGGTTCAGATTGATATGCAAAATCAACAATTTCTTGTTTGATATCTGACTCGCTCATCCATAGTAATATAATCAATCCTCCTCAGTAGTCTCAAAGTTGTTGACCTTTAAGCATAGAGGCAAAGGCTTTAAGCATCTCACTTTTGCTAAAAAGAGTTGAGAAGGAACTTATTTTCTTTCCACTTAACTTCAAGTTCAGTCTGAGTATTTGCCCTCATGTAGATCCTGTCTTTATTCTACAGCTTTGGTGAGATACAGTGTTAAATCACCTTATTTAGACTCAGAGTGCACCCGTGTCATAAAATCCAGTTCAGTATTACAAATCAGTATTTCACTCATTGAGTGAGTATGAAAGATGCTTTAGGGTCCAAGAAGAAGTTGGATATGGTAGCACTAGAGTGAGATCTACTATTGTTTTCATTTTATTCTAGAAACTTGCTTGAGGCTCTTTTGGACTTTCTTTCTGTCAGTAAGACATCATTGGGGAGGAGGGTAGTTATTCATATGCCTAGATTGGGTCTATATCATCTGTTCACTCATTCAACAAATATCTGAGTGCTTACTGCGTGCTGAGCCTTTGCCAAGCACTGGAGATACAATCACCCAAATAATGATGCCTGGGTGGCTCAGTGGTTGAGTGTCTGCCTTTGGCTCAGGTCGTGATCCTGAGGTCCTGGAATGGAGTCCTGCATTAGGGTTCCCACAGGGAGCCTGCTTCTCCCTCTGCCTATGTCTCTGCCTCTCTCTCTCTCTGTGACACTCATGAATAAAAAAAAAAAAAAAAAAAAAAATCATCCAAATACATATATCCTCTGCCCTTACCTAATTTACATAATTCCCCAGTAGTGGTTGGCAATTCTTGTCACAGTTGCCCTGGTAAATTATAGGAGATAATAGTATTTTATTAATTAATTTTATAGAAGGTTTTAGGTATTATTATTAATAAAAATCCAACTGCTGAAATATTTTCTAGAGCAGAATTTTCCATAATGTGGTACCCGAAATATTAGTTTCATAGGATATTGATGGATGTTAATTGCAGGAAGGGTGAAATAAGCTAAATTATTTATATCAGGACCTCTTAGAGCCTTCCCAAGCTAATACACATTTTGAATTTGTAGGAGGAGTGGTGGGCTGTTACTGTTTTTCATGTTTTTCAAACTTCTTTGATCATGAAACCCAATAAGAATCACATCTTGGGATGCCTGGGTGGCTCAGTGGTTTAGGGCCTGTCTTCAGCCCAAGGTATGATCCTGGAGTCCCAGGATTGAGTCTGACATCAGGCTCTCTGCATGGAGCCTGCTTCTCCCTCTCCCTCTGCCTCTGCCTTTGCCTGCCTCTCTCTCTGTGTCTCTCATGAATAAATAAATAAAATCTTTTTTAAAAATCACATCTTATTAGACTATTAATACATGGAACACTTCAGGAAATGGTGTTCTAGAATTAGTACTTATTGAAGAAAAATTCCAAGAGCTAGAATTTCTAAGTGGCTCAATAATAAAATTAATATGAGTTGAACAATGCGTTTTTAAAAACTTCCAATGAAATTTTTACACTCCTTTTTATAGGCCTGTATCGTAGAACTATATTATGCAAATACAAATATTATTAAGCTACTTCACATGTAACACTTGTTATAGTAACTAGCTGGTAGGGTTTAATTAAAAGAACAAGTCTGGTTAACAATGTTACAGTATCAGAGATGTAGTTTTAGGAAGCCAATAAATAACTCCTTTTCCCCATCTTGATTTATGAACTTATTTCAAAAGTCAAGAGATTTAGGAAAAGAGATATCAAAATCCATCTTTATTTACTGTCAAACCTAGATTTGAGGGTGTAACTCTGACTTGTGGCACCACTGACCTTCCTATTACTGACCTTTGTAGAGAAACCTACTAATAATCATGGGAAGCACTGAAAATTGCCAGCCTCACCCATAGATCTTGTGTAGGGAAGTGGATTCAGAGAAGAATGGAGAGAGAATGATACTGGGCGGCCCAGTCCCTTCGCCCAATCCTCTCATCAGGGTTACTTGTTCCACCTTCAGGATTTGAGTGTGAGAGTATTTAGGAAAGTGCTTCCTCATGGAAGCCTGAGGACATGAGGAGAAGGTAGCTCCCAACATTGGATGCTTCATGCAGCAACAATTTGGCCTATTTTATAATAAAATTATAATAAATGTCAAATATTTTTACCCATTTTGGTTTTTATAAGATTATATACATTGTACTATATTAATCATTACAATATTTTCCAAATAAGAATGACTTTGGGAACGTTAAAATATATATATATATTTCAGAACCACAGCAGATCTATTACATCAGAATATCTGAGAAGAGGCCTGAGATTCCATATTTTTTAAAAAAATGCTCCAGGTAATCCTCATCATCATTAAAGTATAAAAAAATCAGAATGTTATAGGAATTGCAAAAAAAAGGTATTAAATTTTATTTGGTAACCTTACATAGATAGAACACACAGGTGATTGATATTTCTTCCATTTTTTATTTCAATGTTTTATCATGGCATACATCTACATGGGGAGGTGCTGAAGCATCTTTTTCCTGATCTGATACCAAAACAATTACTATTATTTTAGTGGAATTTTTCCAGTGGCACTGGTTGTATAGAAAATCCCATCTTCTCTTCTTAGGACTTGTGGTTATGTCAAAAATGTGACAGGGTATTTATACTATGCTCTTCAAGGAAGTTTTCTGTTGTTTGATCCATTTTGGTTTTTATTAAAGGGGATACATTCAATAAACTCTGATTAATTTCAAGTTATTTTATGCTTTGATTGTGAAGATTATTTAGCTGGAATGAAAGGGGATTAGATTATTTAACTATTCACTGACAAGAATGTCAACTATGACCGGAAATCTTCAAATATAATGTGTGACTACATAGTTGAGAAAGATAAAAGAATTACATTAACAGAATAAAAATGGACATTTCTCATTATGCATTCTTTAAAATAGTATCTATGTATCCTATCACCAGTTACATATACAGATGATAGTTAAAATTTTAATTGATACTTCATTCAGAGCTAAAAAATATCTAAAAGCAGTAAGTTAAAAAGTTTCCTTACCAACATTTGAAACATACTCAGATCCTTGCAGTAAGATTGTTTTATGGCTTTGAAACATTTTAAAATTTGGGGGATCCCTGGGTGGATCAGTGGTTTAGTGCCCGCCTTCATCCTGGGAGTGATCCTGGAGACCCGGGATCGAGTCCCACATCGGGCTCCTGCATGGAGCCTGCTTTGCCCTCCGCCTGTGTCTCTGCCTCTCTCTCTGTGTGTCTCTCATGAATAAATAAAATAAAATACTAAAAAACAAAACAAAAAAAGAAACATTTTAAAATTTTAATTGCATAAAATATTAGAAGTCAAAGACAGTTGCCTTAATTTTTATCTTACAATTTTCATGGATTGATTTTTTTAAAGAATAAGTTTTTTTTTAACCTGTTAAATATTCTAAAAGATTTTTTAGTATATTCTATGCCTCTACAGTTCCTCTAGTTCCCATAACAGCTCCTTCTTCACTATATTCACCATGAATTAATTACAATTATTCATTTCCTAAAGCAGCACCAGAATCTGATTTTAACTGAAACAGACATGCTGCTTCATATGTAAGCAATAAATTGATTTTCTCTTCATGGCAGTATTTTGATAGGGTTAAGTATATTGATAGAAGACCATCCTATTTAATGCAAGTAGATTTTCAAGAAAATCACTATGCCAAACACTTCTCTAGAAGGACTTCATCTACATACAGCAGCAACTGTGACCTGCTTTAGAGATGACATCATTGGGTGTCATGTGGCTCTTTATACGTTTCAGCTTCAGAAAGAGATAATCTGTGAAAGCCACAAGAGCCTGATTTCTGCTGTGATAATCTTCAGCAGACAGAGGCTAAGGCTACAGTGAGGCATACCTGCTTACATAGTGTGTGCAGTGCCTCGTTGAATTCTGAGCTTTATTTCGTTTTACTATTTTTTATCAAAAAAGTAGATGCAATGATAGGATGAAGTGAATTGGATGCTTTGGACTAATGGGAGCTTATTTTCTGCATGAAGAACGAGAACTTTTATGGAATCCTCTGTTCTCTGGGTAGCCTGGTATTCTGTAGGGGTGTGTGTGTGTGTGTGTGTGTGCACGCGTATGTTTTCAATTTGAAGAACACTGAAGAAAATCAGCAAACTTCATTTCCCGAAGAGCTCTCTCTTTTTTGCAATACTTGAAGATTTCTGCTCCAAAATACTCTTTGAGCCGCCTGAGCATCGTGGTTGGTAACTGAAGGGCAAAGCATCTCCTTTGTAGCATGTGTTACAGAAATTCTTCAGATAACTTTACTTGCTAACACAGGTGACTCTATGGATTTCTTTCAAAGCCAGTTCGAATAAATAACTCTTTCCTCTCAAATGGGCACGGGTAGCTCTTCAGCACCATGGAGAGGTCTGGGCAGTGTGGGACGACGTGGGACTGTGACCAGAGCAAGCCATCTGACAGTGTAAGTTCTCCAAATGTCTGTTGTCTTTTTTACATGCATCATAGCTTTGCATACATAGAAAAGGAAACTCTGAAGTCTAACTGAGCTATGCTAAATTTAGCTATACAAAGTGATGGCCTTCATTACATTTCAAATTCAGTATTAATTACTTAAAGATACCATATTAGGAAGTGTTAATATATTAATTTGAAATATTACTTTCTCATTGCAACAGTTGGTATGTGAATGTTTGGCGCCTTGAATTTTGAGAATCAAAGTTTTTGTTTTAATTCACCATGAATTAATTTCATTGCAGTTAGACAAAACGATTGCTTTGGAAATAGCATATTTATGCACACATTAAAAAATTCCAGCTGTGCAGTTTGTTGTCATTTGTAAAAACAAGACTCTTTTTGAGAAGTAGTTTCTGATTTGTGTTTAGAAGGACAGCTTTAATTTTTTTAATTGCAGGTCATACTTTCAGTTACCAAAAAGAGCATATGTCTAGGTACTCTAATGTTTACACATAGGGGATATTTGATAACTTATACAATTTTAAATTTACTGGTATAAAATATATACAGTAAAAACCTAAAATAAGTAGAAAGGACAAATCCTTTTATAAAATGACTAGGTAAGGGATGCCTGGGTGGCTCAGTGGTTGAGTGCCTCCCTTCGGCTCAGGGCATGATGCTGGAGTCCCAGGATTGAGTCCCACATCGGGTTCCCTGCATGGAGCCTGCTTCTTCCTCTGCCTGTGTCTCTGCCTCTCTGTGTGTCTCTCATGAATAAATTAATAAAATATTTTTAAAAATGACTAGGTAATAGACCACTAAAAGACACTTTTAAGCATCATTGGAAATATTTTATTAGTTTCAAAATAGTCCAAATTAAGTGTTCAAACCAGAAATTAAAGCAAAGGTTTATCCAAAAATGTCTTTGAATACCCTCCTTTAGACTGTCAAAGGTGTAGTTCTATGATATGACATTACATAACCAATAAAGACAAGAAATTTCAAATTGCTCCAAGAGTGACCCCAATTGATATTTTATTAACTATTCAAATTTATTTAAGAGAATAGGGTCATAAAAAAGTAATAAAACAAATAATTATATTTTCTCAGGTCAATTAAGTGAGGCTTGGAACATTTTTTATAATGAACCATTTATTTTAAAGTTTAATAAAGCTATCTTTTTATATATTGTAATATGGAATTTATTTCCCTCAATAGTTCTTCTCATATGTAAAAACCAGTGGTAAATGTAATTTACCTCTAATTCAAATATAACTAATTCTAAACCCCTAATTTAAAAATGACTAATTCTTCTTGTTATAAAAAATTTCCAAGTGAATTTGCTGTTGCTTCTTAACTCTTTAGTAATTTGGCATTTGATTTTTAGATAAATGGCATTTACATTTCGACAGTGTAAGAAGTGCAAGATTTGGGAGGATGTGACTTAATTTTACATTAAGGAGATCTTGTTACACATTTTTGCCTGCTTAGCTGAATAGATTCACTGATGATTTCTTTAATTGGTTTCAATATTTAAAAGAAATCAGTTTTTGAAAGGAGTGAAAGGTAGAATTATGATTCCAGTTCTTTTTTGTTTTCTTTCCCAAAATTTTAAAATCCTGCTTTGATTTTTACAGATGTGTAGTAGTGCCTTTCAATTTTTTTTGTATATTTTTTTTTATTGGAGTTTGATTTGCCAACATATAGTAAGTACAACACCCAGTGCTCATTCCGTCAAGTGAAATACTGTTGGGTGCACTTCTGTGATTTTAAAACTTTGATTGTTTCTATATGATAAACTGCATTCACTTTTCTGCTGATAGTGGACTTTGGACAAATCATTCTGGTTGATTAAACTGTAACATTCTAATTTGGAATATTTGAGACTCGTGTCATAAAATGCATCTGCTTTATGTCCTGAAATGAGTAGAAGTGTACCTGATTCAGAAATTTATTCTCTAGCAGTCTTTGTCTCTGTATTTCTCTCTCAAGGATGTTACTCACTTATGATATTATCAGAAATGTAACATTTTGTATTTCTTTTTGCACACATTTTAGTGGTATATTTATAACAACAGCTATCTAGCACATACATTTTGTAGTTAAGATATGGTTGTCTATGTGTTTATTTAACCAAAAATTATTCCTATATGACAAACTATAAACATGTTTTGGCTTCTGCTTTGAAAGCCTTTCAATCATTGTTGAAATAGCATAAGTCATCTGAACAATAGAAATACATTTGGAGCTATTTAGACTATGAACCATTCACATTTCTTCTTCTTCTTCCTCCTCCTCCTCCTCCTCCTCCTCCTCCTCCTCCTCCTCCTCCTCCTCCTCCTCCTCCTCTTCTTCTCTCTTCTTCTTCTTCTTCTTCTTCTTCTTCTTCTTCTTCTTCTTCTTCTTCTTCTTCTTCTTCTTCTTCGTTTATAACATTCTGGTGGTAGCAGATGTGTGTGAACAATCTTAAATTTAGTTGAGTGACATTTTGCTTTTCTTGCCAATATAAAAATATGTTCATGGATCTCTTTTTTCATGGTCCACCCACCCTTGCAAAGGCTTGATAACCTTTGACTACAAAGGATTTAAGGGCATATTTACTTAGTTGAAAGCCACCCTAGTTAGGATGCATTGCAGTGTGGCTCAGTATAGATGCAGCTGATTGGCAGGTGTGGTGTTTCTTTTTTTCAACCTATTTTTGGAACTAAGAAAGTTAAGTTGCTTTTGGAAATTTTTATTACATCCCAGGTACAGACTCACTTCTATTGCACCAGTCTCCATCAAAGTTTCCAACTGAAAGCAGCTCTTGTTACGAGAGTCCCAATAATACTAGTTTCAGTAGGGGAGAGCCTGAAAGTAGAACATGTTGGAAAGTCCCAAAGGGTAGTTTCTTATAGGGAGATAGAGATTCTTGAGATTATTTTAGTGAATTTGGAACCTAATTGGAACCTAATTGGTTCCAAATGGATTCTGGGTTTTAGTAAGTGTTTGGCATTATACATAGGGTGACATCAGATGCGCAAGGGCAGTTCTTTAGCTTCCTAGAGAATCACCCTGGGTTGATGCTTCTACACAGAGATTTCCATCAAGTGGTTTTTGGTTTTAGTTGTCACATTTTACAATTAAATGTTCCTTCCTCTCCCAGTTTTACTCACAAGACACATTCTTACTTTATAGTACATGTTGGGCCTGAGTAGATATGACTTAAGTGATACGGAATTAGTATTAAATATTACTAGAAACTTTGCAGTAATCTGAAATGTTTCAGAGAACTGAAAAGGACTCCGAGACTTTCTAAGGAAGATATCTGAGTAGTTGAAAGAACAGAAATAACCTCCAAAGAGAAATAAATCTGAATACCATGCATTTCTCATTTTAACTAGTGTTTCAAATCCCAGTACCTCTAAATGAATCTGGCTGCCTCCCATAAGTAAACTCAAGCCAGAGCATGTAAAATACAAGTACATACCCGGGAAGCCAGTTACTGGGATGAATTCAGGTCATTTCCATCTTGCCTAATTTGTTTTGTGCTCCTAATTTTCATCTTACTTGGATCTTTGACACCATCTCATGGGCACTTCTGTACATGACACGCTACATTTCATAGTGCCTAACATCATTAATAAGACCCATCTTTGTGGAAAACTCATTTTGAATTCAACATTCTGCAGTGATATCAATAGCTTATCTCTCCAGGATGCTCTTTTGGTGCCTGATCTCTGACCCCTCTGTAGCACAATGGCAGGAACATTTCTCCCCCTGCGTTTTCTTTGTGGGTGCATTGGAACTGATAGAACTATACTGGGCAGGTCAGAATATTGGCATAGAAAGCAGGTCTGTTGATGATCCATGATATATTATTTATATGTCTTAATAATTGTTCAAAGGTAGACTCAGCCTAACAACTTGAGGATAATTAGAAAAGAATATCAAACTTCAGTGCCTTAGAGCAATTCATACAAATTTATCCATTTTAAGTTTTATTGGAATTACTAGGAATATCAACAAAGGCATTGTATCTGGACTTCAGTATGACTTTGAAGTTTTTTTTCCTGTTATCTTTGAGAAGATAAAAAACTGTGGATGAAATAATAATACAAATTGGTACATTTCTACTGATTAAGTAGCCTTATCAAAATAGTGTTAACTAGGGATGCCTGGGTGGCTCAGCGATTGAGCATCTGCCCTCTGCTCAGGGCATGATCCTAGGATCCAGGATCGAGTCCCACATCAGGCTCCCTGAGAGGAGCCTGCTTCCCCCTCTGCCTACATCTCTGCCTCTCTGTGTCCCTCATGAATAAATAAAATAGATCTTTTAAAAAAGTGTTAACTAATTAATCAGAGTTAGCCTGGAGATAAGTTTCTAGTGATGTGCAATAGGTTTCTGTTATTTTTATCAATGATCTTAAATATAAATTTTTCCTACCTCTTATTTTATAGTTGAGGAAATTTCATTCAGGAGAGGAGAAACATGCTATCAAAAGTCAGATAGTAGGACAGCTGCAAAGTTGGAGCTAGCAGGTTTTTTGATTACCAGGCAAGGGACTTTCTACTGGGGTAAGTGGTCTACAAGGAACCCCAATGCTAACTAATCGATGGAAATTTTATAAAGAAATGTTTTAATTTAAAATAAGTGTAACTTTTTAAACTTTGGAGCTCTCCTTCAATGATATTAGCCTCCTTATACAGCAATGAACTTCTCATCATCAGAAATATGCATGAACAAACTGGATATTCTACATCAGAGATGATGCAGAATGAGACCATATAGTGTGTGTGTGTGTGTGTGTGTGTGTGTGTGTGTGTGTGTGTCTAGTAGTTGGACTAACTGATCTCTAAAATCTCTTTCAATTTGAACATGGAAAGGGGACATTAGTGCACTGTTTTCTCCTTAAAAAAGAGAATGAGAATAATTTCTTCATTCAACAAACATATATTGGGTGCATGTTCAAGGCATTGTGTGATTGTCAGAACTGGTATTACCCGAATTTGACTGAGCCCCCTGAGAAACTACTCACTTGAGAAGGAGTAAGAAAGGGGGAAATTGAGAAATGAGTTAAGATGGAGGATGGGAAAAAATCATTAAGGGAAGTGGGGTAAAATGCATCATTTGAATCTATTTGGGAAGGGAAAACAAGGTTAAAGGGGAAAAAAGTAAAACCACTGTTATAATTTATCTCATCATTATCTCTGACATGGAGATATTTCAATGAATTCAAAAGACCCAAAGATTTTAAATTTATTGATCTCTAATAAATTCTACAATTCTATTCAGGACTGTCAAATCTCTAATGAGCTTTTTTGCTTACATCCTTTCAACCTGTATGCTGTAGTTACAAACCTACTATTAGAGATTCCATCTTAACTGTCATCTGTTCTTTTCCTAATTGAGGGAAATTTCATCAATTCAAAGACTCAACATTTACCTCTTATGTCATAGTTAAATAAAAATAACAGCCTTTCCTCTGGCCCTGCTCTAAATTTGAATTTTTTCTTGATCAACTAGTTTGTGTTTGTTTGTTTGTTTTTACCAAATGTAGTATATATTTAGGCTATGTATATATATATGTATGTATATATGTATATATACAAATCGATATCCAAAAGTATGATAGCTCAAACACAGCAAAAGTTTATTTCTTGATTAGAGGTATCAATAGCAGACTGATGAGTAGGTCAGTGGGGCAATCTATCTTCATATAGTCACTTAGGCTCTGCCATCTTCAACAAGTGGCTTCCAAAGCCACCCTAAATTCATCTACATTCCAGCAAACCAGAAGGGAAAAGGAAATGGAGCAGCACATGCGGAAGGTTTTAGTGGGCCAGGTCTGAATGAGGCACGCATCACTCAACTCACATACTTTGTACTGAACTCAGTCAGATGACATACTTAACTGCAAAGGAGACTGGGAAACATAGTCCTATAGGATACGTAAAAATAAGACAAGAGAACGGGTATTAGATTATTTAGTACTTTCTGCCATACCTGGACTTTCTCCACCAGGAAAAAATTATTCCTCCAAACCTATAGTTCCTGCTGCTACAAACTTGACATATGCTTCTGCATTTGCTTGATGTTAGCTTCTCTACATCCTTGGTCGCCGCCTTTTTCAGTCTTCCAGGTTACAAATTAGCATACCCTGACCCTAGTTAATTGCAGCTAAAAATGAATTTATTAGAATAATAAAAATGTATTCATGAGAAAAAAATTAATTTATTTTGTTATCAGCTATCTCACTGAATTGACCGGAAGGCTAGAAAATCATGCTCAGAAGAAAAGAGGGCACTAAGAGAACATGGTTGACCAGAACCTCAGAGAAAGGCACATCTACAGAACGACATTGCTTAAGTGCAGCTGGCCTCATGGGACTTTGGATGCAGTGGTCATAAAGTGTTCTAAAACATCCCTTGCATCCCTGAGACGCTTCCTCCAGATTCAGAGCCCTGGATAGGTTCATCCCCTTGACTGATTTAGATTGTGTTCAAAGACAGATTGCTAGGAATCAGGGAAGGAAAGTTACTTTTGTAGTTGGGGAATAGAATCCTATTTCTTGCTGTAACTTCCATTAAGAGTGGGTTCTATAATTATGGAATGGGGGTTCAGATGTACTAAACTAAATGAAAGAAATCTACCATGCCTGCTGTTTTAAGATGCCCTAATGCTATATTAGATCTATTGACAGCCTTCACCGATTCCTACTGATACTAACTGGCCTCATGCCTAGACTATACCTTATTGCTATGCCTAGACTGTGCCTTGTTCCTCCTGGGGTGTGTTTTGATCACTTTCACCAGTTTATTCCCTCAACCAACCTACTATTCTCTGTGAGACTTGCTCTAGTCCTTTTTGATATTAGTTGGACTTGTCAGAGTCTTTCCTATAATACTTTGGCATTGTTTTGAGAACTAAATTCAGACCTGGGACCTATGTGATAAGTCTTCATGGCCAGGGCCCAGATATTTGACCCACCTCCTGTGGGGTTTTCTCATCTGTAAAATGAATGACTTGGCTCAATTCCCATTAGTCTCAAAGGGATACCAAGAGGCTTAACAAGATGGTGCTTTGAGATATTTGGAACACAGGGTGGCATTATCACATTATTATTTTCACAAGCTGTTCACCTGAAGCGAGAAAATAAAGAGTGGAAATTTAATGCCAGGGAGGTTTTTGGCACTTTGTCAATTCGACATTAGCTTTGAGGGCTTTTGGAATTTTGCCTGAAATTTTCAGTACCAAGCAGCTAAAAGCTGTGTTTTTCTGGGCTTGTGATATTTCTGTCCCTAGGGATGGCATTAAGCATTTGTGAGGGATGAACTGTGCCAGACCCATTTTCCAGTGTCCCACCAACAGACACAAAAAAAGCAATGCACACTCTGTAAATTGCTGCTCATACTCACGTTTCACACTTGGAACAGCACCTCTGACTTGTGCCAGTAGAAAAGGGATGGGATATATGCATGTGTTAAGGAAGCTCCCTGTCTGACACATAGACTGTTTATGGCTGGATGGCTTCTATTTGAATGATCAGATGAGCCCTACTGAAGGCCGCAGAACCTTTTTTAGACCTTTGAAAATCATCCCCATCATAGTCTTCTTTGAAAGAGAGCAATTGGTTATACAAATGTCACTTTTTCCAATTAAACCCAGCAGGCTGATTAGAAGATAGGGAGAAATACTTTTTTTTTTTTTTGGAACTTTTATTAATGATTATGGAAGGAAGAAAAAGGCAGGAAAACTTGTTGGAGTCCAGGGAAGCATTTATTTACGTGACTGAAATTTAAGCCATGTGATAATAATTATATGGGAAGGTTCTAAATGGTTTTCTTTATTTGGACCAGAGTCATTTTCAAATATAAGGGCTTCTACATATGTACCTAAAATACATGTTTAAGTATATTTTAAAAATAATAATATGCCATTTATATGTTCAAATAAAAGAGGTTAATAGGAATTGTTCTGTGGCAAAAGCTAAAAGCTCCAACTTCAAATCTGCTTACTCTTATGTGAGTATGTTTTGCATCTTTATAAAGACCAATAAATCTGAGCTTTGTCAGGAAGGGTGCTCCTTGCATTTTTAAAGAAAGTGTAGAGCATCTGGGTGGTTCAGTCTGTTAAGCATCTGCCTTTGACTCAGGTCATGATTTCAATATCCTGAAATCCAGCAACACCTTGGGCTCCCTGTTCAGAGGGGAGTCTGTTTCTCCCTCTCCCTCTGTCCCTTCCCCTGCTTTCTCTCTCTCTCTCTCTCTCTCTCTCTCTCTCATAAATAAATAAAATCTTAAAAAAATTAAAGTATAGTGACCACTAGTTTATCTAAAACTTAGGAAATGAGGCTTCTATTTGAGTGAAATCTACCAATAATGGCAGGATAACTTTTTTGGTTTTTTCCTATTTTTAATGACAATGTTTCTAATTACATTATAAACTTCTCTAGCTTATTTTATAGCAATGCTTATTTATTTCTAATTTTAATGTGTATCTATGTTCATTTTAAAAAATATAGAGTTTAAAAATATATCTCACCCTTAAGAAAAAATCTCACTCTTAATCCAATAGATCTAAACTATCATTGTTAATATTTTGGTGAATTCCTTAGAGTTATACATATAGACTAGAAGTTTTATATGTATGTATACCTTAAGAAATATTTACAATATTTTGAGCTGTTGAAACGTAGTGTTTTAATTAATATGTCATTAAAAATCCTCAGTCTGATGAATGTTTGTATAATATTAAATCATACAGATAGATAAGCTATAATTCATTGAACCATGCCACTATTGATATCAACAGTATCGATATTGGGGGTGTTTATGTACTTTTACATTTCTGTTTCCTTACAAGATACTACTCTCAGTAGAATAAAAAATTTTATAAGATTTTCTAAGGATCTTGATTTATCACATTTCTAGAACTGTTCTGCCAATAGCATGAATCTGATAGATCGAAAATAGCATGTGTTTTAAATCAGATTTCTTTTTTAAATTTTTGTGGCGTAACATTTTCACATATTTGGTGGGTACTTAAATTTATTTTATGAGCTGCCTGGCTACCTATTGTTATATTGAGGTTTCATTTTTTTCCAATTATTTGTAAAAGATCCTTAAATATTATGTGTATTAATCTTTTGCCTTCATATTTGTGGAAAATATTTTCTTAAATTGTATGCTTGTTTATGTTATTTCAATGTATAGAATTTTAAATAATTATTTTAATAAAATCAAATCTATATAGTATCTTTTTTTACCTACATTTTTTTTAAAGGTTTCATCTTTAACACTTGCCTTAAGTTCATTAGAAATTCTGACATATGGTAAGAGGAAAAGAAATAATCTTATTTTATCCCAAGTAGTTTAACCATTACCTGAACGCCATTTACCAAACAGTCTTTTGTTCTCTACTGGTTTGTGACATGATCTTTGTCATATTTTAAAAATCTATTAGAATCTCTTTCTGAACTACTTTCCTGGTTACATCTGCCAATTCTAGCAGACTGTCTTACATATTATAACCTTGTTATAGATGTAATTTCCGGTAGAGAAATTATCCATTTCATTTCTTTTCATGTTCTTTGTTGGTCATTTCATTCCAGATAAACTTTAAAACTGTGTAGTTAGCTTCCAAAACACATCTTTGGCAACTTTAATTGTAATTGTACCAAATCTTTCAAGTGATATGGAAAGAACTGATATCTTTGCAACTTTGTTCTGCTATCTAGGAATACAGCATATGTAGATAAGTAAAGATGTAGATATAGATATCAGGAAAGATTTGAAATTTCACCATAAACATTTCCTACTTTTTAAAATAAGATTATTCCTATTATAAATTGGTTCCTGGACGCCTGGGTGGCTCAGTGGTTGAGCATCTGCCTTTGGCTCAGGTCATGATCCCCAGGTACCAGGATCAAGTCCTGCATCAGGCTCCCCGTCTGCCTCTGCCTATGTCTCTGCCTCTCTCTGTGTGTCTCTCATGAATAAATAAATAAATATTTTTTAAAACGTTTTTTAAAAATTGGTTCCTTTTTTTCCTTTTTCTACCTCTAAATGATTATCCTTAGAATATTGGAAGCAATTACATTTTAAGTTTTGATTTGTATGTTAACCTATTGAAAACTTTAAGTTTAAATTTAAGTCTTTAAGAATTTTCAGTTGATTAGAGGGGGGTTTCTAAGCATGCAATCTTTTCATCTGCAGAAAATACTAAAGGTGCCTCCTTTCCAATAGTCATATTGTACTGACTAAATAATCCAGCCCAAACAATGTAGGTTGTCTCATTAACTTTACTTGATATGATGAGTTATGTTTTAAAAATTAAACATTCTTGCATTATGTTATTCACTGTTTGGTTGTAATGGGTACTTTCTTCCTAAGTCGTTTTTTATTTCTATTTTCTGGTATGTTAAGTTTTCATAGCTCTTTTAATAAAATAAAATTAATTTATAGTTTGAGATATTTTTCTCAAGTTTTCAATTAGGGCTATACCAGCTTCATAAAATGTACTAAGAAGCTTCCCAGATTTTCTTTTGGCCTCTAATATTTATGTAGCATGGTAATTATGTGTTCCTTGAAAGTTTGAAAAAAACTTCTTAATAAAATCATTCATACATGAAGTCTTTTCTTACAGGTTTTTAAAATAAAATTTGCATGTCTTCCATGATTGTTGTATATTCAGGCTTTCTACATCATGAGCTAATTCTGGTGCTTATTTTTCAGGATATATCAGTGAATACTTTGAGACTAGTTAGCATTTTATAAAGGTTATTTTATTTTAGAAATTTCCCTACATATATTCTTTTATTACTTTCCATATTTCTAATTTGTTAGTTTTTCCTGTAACAATCAGCAATTGTATTAATCAATTTCTCTGTATTTTCTAATGATACATTTCATTGTTTAAATTTAATGTTTACTTTGCCTATTAACTTCAAGGATATTTTGTCATTTTACTCATTATTTCTTCAGCTTAATGCATAGTTAACTTATTTCATTGGATTAATATTTTAACAGTAAAATTAAATTCTTGAATTTGCTTCTAATTCAGTGTAATCTAATGAGCAGTATCTTCATTTTCTTTATCTTTTTTTTTTTTTAGACTATTGGGGGTGGGGAGCACAAGCAGAGCGGCAGGCAGAGGGAAAGGGAAAAGCAGGCTCTGTGTTGAGCAAGGAGCCTGACGTGGGGCTCAATCCCAGGACCCTGGGATCATGGCTTGAGCTGAAGGTAGACATTTAACCAACTGAGACACCCAGGCATCTCATTTTCTTTATCTTCTAAAGATTTTCTATTTATATATTTTTCCTTTGACTCAATTATTATTTACAAAAATAATTAGATTTTTTAATATAGTAAGAATTCCAAAATTTTTAATTATTGAAAAAGTAATTTCTTACTTTAGTAAATTGAGACCCTAAAATATAGTCCTTTTAATTTTTTTTTATTTTAAAGATTTTATTTATTCATGAGAGACATACAGAGAGAGACAGAGACACAGGCAGAGGGAGAAGCGGGCACCCTGCAGGAAGCCTGATGTGGGACTAAATCCGGGGTCTCTAGGATCACACCCTGGGCCAAAGGCAGCACTAAACCACTGAGCCATCCGGCTGCCCTAGTCCTTTGTTTTTTATTTGGGAGCATTTGTTTAGGGATCTTTTTGGTTTTCATATGGAAATATGATTAATTTATGTGAGCATGCTATGGGTGCTTGAAAAGGAGTTGTGATCTTTATTTTAGAGTATAAAAGTTACTATATTAATTATTTATATTCTTTATCTCTACTTAGTTATGTTTCTCTGATAAGTAACAGTTACAAAATTTGTTCTCAATATTTGAGTCATTTTGATTTCACTGATCATTTTATAAGCAGTATGTACTTGAATTTTGTTTTGAACAGTAATATAAGTCTTTTTCTTTAATCAAGGGTTTATTATAATAACCATAGTAGCAAACTATTATTAAATTTCATTTTCTCTTGCCTTGTTTGCTGCTTTGTATTTTTCATACTTCATTGCTATTTTTTTTTGCTTTATCTCTCTTCAAGAATGAATATTTTCTTTTATGTATCTTATAAAATGAATTGGGATATACGCATTCAACTTTTATCCTGTGGTGTTTAATATGTCTAAATTAAAAAAATAAAAACTGAAATTGCAACTGTATAATACTAAATTAATGTTTACTCATTCAATAAATATTTATTAAGGACCTATATGTTTCTAGGCACTGAGCTGGGCACTAGCATTAGTAATACAGTAGAAACTAGGATAGCCTCTGTTCTCATTGTTTTTGATTTCTCTCCTATCTTATTATCCCTTCTCTCACTGCTCAATCTATATTAATATCTGGGTCATGGAATCCAGATGATCATTTCTGTGGTTTTTTAGATGTATACTTTAAAACTTGTTTTTCAAGAGTTATCTTTTGACATTAACTTTTAGTTTTATGACCCTTTAACTAATTACATTTAATATATATTTTATAGTCATTTATTTTTTTTAACCACTGTCTATGCTACATTTTCCTCATTCTTATTTTTTTTAAGATTTTATTTATTTATTCATGAGGGACACACAGAGAGGCAGAGACAGAGGCAGAGAGAGAGAAGCAGGCTCCCTGTGAGAAGCCTCAATCCCAAGACTCTGGAATCACGACCTGAGCCAAAGGGAGACAAACAACCCCTGAGCCACCCAGGTGCCTCCTCATTCTTATTTTTATTTTTGTTTTTATCCTATACTAATTTTTTGAGACAGCAGTAAGATTATTTACTGGAATATGGGAGAATATGTTTTGTAGCTTTTGTGTGTGAATTCTAGTATAACACACTTCTGGTTTAAAATGATGCCTCGAAAAAAATTAAGAAGATAAAATAAAATAAAATGATGCCTAGTGGGTATCCCTTCATGTAATTGCATCTATTTTCCCACTAAAATACCTATGAAGTCCAAGAAAGGATGAAAATGAACATCAACATTGAAAGCCTACACTGACTGAAAACTTTTTGCTGGAATCTTAGAGGAACTTGTACTGCCAATGGAACCAGTGCAAGTGGACAACCTTGAGGGCTGACACAGGTATCAACTCACAAAGCAGCTTCATAATGTAAACTATCAAGGAAGAAAGGGAATGATTTCTTTGTGGGAAGGGTGTTCCTATTTGGTCATTGGAGCATTGTTGCATCCTTCCCCTCACACATACACACACTGTACCATCTTTCTGTAATCTTGTCAGTAACCTGTTTCTCCATCAACTTTCCCCATTTCAGCAAATTGCCACTGAGATGGTCAGGAGAGAGCTCTTGAAGTCATCCTTGATTACCTCCCTTCCTTACCACCCATTCACATCTAATCCACCAGGTTTTGAGTCTGCCTTCAAAAATATCTTTTAATCCATTCAGCAGTCAATGGACATTTGGATTCTTTCCATATCTTGGCTATTGAAAATGAGGTAGCTATAAATATTGGGTGCATGTATCCATTTGGATTAGTATTTTTGTATTCTTTGGGTAAATGCCTAGTAGTGCAATTGCTGAATCATAGATATACAATGGAATATTACTCAGCCATAAAAAAGAAATGAAATATTGCCATTTGGAATGACATGAATGGAGCTAGAGTGTGTTATGCTAAGTGTAATAAGTCAGAGAAAGAAAATATACCCTATGATTTCACTCATATGTGGAATTTAAGAAACAAAAGAGATAAGTATAGGGGAAAGAATAAAAAAGAGAGAGGGAGGCAAACCATGAGAAACTCCTAACTTAGAGAACAAACTGAGGGTTGCTGGAGGGGAGGTGAATGGGGAATGGATGGTGAGTCTTCAGGAGGGCACTTGTGATGAACACTGGGTGTTATATATAAGTGATGAATCACTAAATTCTACTCTTGAATCTAATATTACACTCTATGTTAACTAAGTAGAATTTAAATAAAAACTTGAAATGTAAAAAAATTAAAAATGAAAGTGTTAAAATCTTAAAAAAGAAAAAAAAAACCCAAAAGGCAAACAAAACAAAAGTGTCTCTTCATTAGTACTGCCAACACATTGGCCTAAACCGCCATCATCTTTCCCCAGATCACCACCATGGCCTCCAATGTTGAGTTCCTCTCCAGCTCTCACCCACTTTCCACAAAGCATCCACTACAAAATCCAAATTTATTGAAACTTAAATTGGATCACACCATCCCTTTACTTCAGTAGCATCCAATTGCACATTAACTAAAATGCAAACTCCTTACCCTGATCACACACTTACATTTCTTGCTCTGGCTTTCACCTGTTTCTAGTCTATGGTCTGAAACTGCATTGCAATTCTGAAGTCCTTGTTGATAATGCCAAGTAGCAATATATCTGGAAGAATTATAAGTAAGGCAAAGAGCAGGTGGTTAATGCAAAAGAGATCTCAGACAAATAAATAAGAGGCATGTGTCGTTTCTCCCTCCATACCTCTGTTTGTTGTCATGGATATCAAATTAGCCGTTGAGCTTTCTTGAAAGCCTAGTATTCTCAGGATGTCATTTAGACAATTTGACTCAATAGTTATTGAATAGAAAATAATACTTTATCTTTCTTTCTTACTCTGTGGGAGGGAGGGAAGTGAGAGGGAAATAGAGCTTTCTTTCAGATAATTATTTTCATAAGATGAACATTTAAGTAACACAGGGGATTTCCAAGAAGCAAGGAGCACAAAGATTAGAGTTAGATGTAAGGTCAGAAACTGCAAGACAGTGATCTTGGGTTCATCCTAACTCCAAAGACAATAGTCTTCAGGTGCCATGTCTTAGTGATCATCCATCTGGAATGAATCTCCTGGTGCTGAACAATGTGGACAAGTTATTTAACCACTCTTGGACTCAGTTTCCACATTTACACAATGAGGAGGTTGGATTAATTGTTCATTAAGCTACTTGGCAAGTACACTCTGATGGCTTGATGTACTAGGGCAAGTAGCATGTTTCCAAAACCCACAAACATTTGTTTTAGCAGCATTTGATAAATGTGGATTCATTTTATCCTATTACTAGCAGAATGTTTATGCAGTTCCATCTCTTCATCAATAGTAAATGACAAATACTGATATTATCAATTAGATTTGGTATTCTCAATGAGAAAATCCTTATAAGCTTTTAAGATTTTCAATGAGAAAATTCTTATAAGCTGAAACTGCTAATGAGATGCTGTTAAAATATCCTCCTTTGTATGGTAAAACAACTTCAAAAATGATAACTTACAGATCTATAAGTATTTATTTATAGCCTACCTTTTGGCTGATATTTGAGATGACATTTTTTCTTTCAACAGAACTCTCAAGTAGCATGCCATGATTTATAATTTTATCTGTTTATTGTCTGCATATGCTGCAGAAAGTTGAAAAAATATTCAAATCCTGCCAAAAAGTATTTAGAGTTTTTTTTTTTCTGCTACTGAAATGTCCACCTTCAAAACATTTTGAAGTCTGCATATAGAATCAAGGTTGGACTTTTTAGAGAAAAAAAAAAAGAGAATGGGAGCAAGTTTTTATCTTTATCCAAAGAAACCTGAAGTAGATTTTAGAGTCTTAAAATACTATTCAAAATCTAGAGTGATAATAGATATTTCTATTTAGCAACTTGAACTGCCTTGTCTTCATAGGTATTTCACACCTTTGTCCTGCTTGTCCATAAGAATTAGAAATACTTTTTCTAAGTAACTTAGAATGGATCAGAACCAGACCATTCACAGAGGGAGAAAGATAGTTTTCTCCTCCTTATCTGACTTTATCAGTGTCCTTTTGCCAGCTGACCGAGATTCAGGCTTTGGAAATAGAAATGTCATGTATCCTGTAGCATATTTCTATTACCCTAAGTGATTCAAGATAGAAGTCATACCCTACATAAAAGGAGTGTCCAATAAGGAAGTTTACAGCTGTCCCAATTGTTCCTTTCATTCAGTATCACTTTTGATTTCAAAATAACTAAGATTTGCCCATTTAAAAATATCATCTTCTGTACCCTTTACTCTCCTGCCCCCTTTCTCTCCTTTGGCTCCCCCTAAATCTCACTTCTGCCTCCGGCAGGAATCCTCTCTGTCCCATCTGACAGAGAATCCTTCCTCTCATGAGACAAGACCCACTTCAAGTTCTAACCTCTCATTCCTCTGAGATATAGCGCTTTAACACCCCCTGCTCTTGTGGCACTCACCTTATAGATCTCTATTGCCATGTTGCCACTGCTCTGTGTTAGAACTGTACATGCTTGCTTTTCCTTCTAGATGGCAGATGTGGTTGGCTTTGACCTTTGTATTTCTCTCAAGACATTTATACCTAAAGTTATCCCATAAAATATTTTGAATTGAATTCACTAGTATGTAATCATTCTTAATATATAATTGTTCCCATGTCAATGATGGGAAAACACTAAATAAAATGATGGTTAAATATGAAAAGGGTAGAAACTTCAGGGATTATCAATGTTTTCTTTTCATACTGGATTGCACAGTTATGTTTCATTGCCCCAAACCTCAATTTCCAATAATAAATAATGTCTTTCCTGAGACAGGAGCTAGGGATGGATAGAGGGGCAGGGACCGTTCTTGGTGACCCAAGCCAGACATTATACTTCTCATTTTTTTAGGTTTTTATTTTAATTCCAGTTAGTTAACATACAGTGTTACATTAGTTTCAGATGTACAAGATATTATTCACCAATTCCATATATGTTACCCGGTGTTCATCACAAGTACACTTCTTAATCTCCATCACTTATTTCATCCATTCTCCTACCCACCTCCCTTCTGGTAACCAGCAGTTTGTTCTCTATAGTTAAGCATATGTTTTTTGGTTTCTCTCTCTCTCTCTCTCTCTTTTTTCCCTATTGCTCATTTTTTGTTTCATAAATTTCACATATGAATCAAATCATACAGTATTCATCTTTCTCTGACTGACTTCTTTTACTTAGCATTAAACTGTCTGCTCCAACCATGTTGTTGCAAATGGCAAGATTTCATTCTTTTTTATTACCATTCTTATTTTTAAGGGAGATTAAGTCACTTGTTCATCCCCTCATGGTCAGTAAGGGCTAGAACCAGAATCTGAACTCAGGGCTATCAGAAACCAAAAGCCTGGCTCTCCCACCTTGTCGCACTCACTTCTAAACAATCATGACTTTAAAATATTAACAATGAAAGAAAAAATGTGCAGATGCACCAGGTCAAAGAAAGCCCATCTCTCTTTTGTAAGTTTGTTTCCATATGCCAGAAGCCTCAGATTCACTGTAAATTTGAAAAGGGTGGAGATTATTTCCAATCAACTTATTCTTACTGTAAGACCTTTCATGTTATCAGAAAGACCTTTCTGATGACTCTATAAATTAGCAACTCCAATAAATTAGCAACTCCATTCCCATCTATCAAGCTCTACCCCCTACAATGCTGTATTTTTCCTCAAAGCATTCATCCCCATCTGACACATTATAGTACATTTGCTTCTTTGTTTAGTGCCTGTCTTCCCCATTCTAGAGCCTAAGCTCCATGATGGCGGGTACTGATGTATCCCCAGCATCAAAGGGTGCCTGGCACGTGCACATAGCAGACTCCTGGTACATATTTCTTGAAAGGATGAACAAAGAGGAGAGGACTCTACAGTTCACCTAACTGATTCAAAATAGTTACTGACAATACCTCAGTGATAGGAAAATCTGGAGTCCTTTTTTTAAATTTACTTTCCTACAGCCTAAAAGATTTCTACCTCTGCTCACCATCCTACTTCCCAAACTATCTCCTACATCTCCTTTTCTCTTGTTTCTGCCATAGGCAGCTTTAATCACAAGTCATCCATACAGATCTAGAGGAGAACAACATGAAAGTATTTGTAAAAGACCCACGACACTGAAATCCAAGCACCAGAAGTAGTGAAGGAGACTAAAAGCATAGGAAATAAAATCTAAAAATTAAGCTTCAGTCTTTTTTTTTTAAGATTTTATTTATTTATTCATGAGAGACACGGCGGGCGGGGGGGTGTGGTGTGGTGGGAGAGAAAGAGAGGCAGAGACACAGGCACAGGGAGAAGCAGGCTCCATGCAGGGAGCCTGACATAAAATCTAAAAATTAAGCTTCAGTCCTTTTTTTTTTAAGACTTTATTTATTTATTCACGGGGGTAGGGGGGAGAGAGAGAGAGGCAGAGACACAGGCATAGGAAGAAGCAGGCTCCATTCAGGGAGGCTGACATGGGACTTGATCCCAGGACTCTAGGATACGCCCCGGGACGAAGGCAGGCGCTTAACCGCTGAACCACCCAGAGATACCCAAGCTTCAATCTTAAAATAAACCTGGTTGCCCTATGCCACATCTTTGCTAGAATTAAGTATTTTGTTAAAGTTAATTTTTGAGACTTTTAAATATTTACTTTCAGTTTGTGTACTCTGGCCCTCATTGCATTTCAGTAAATGCCACCACCAGCATCTGCCAGATGCTTTAGCCAGAAACTCCAATGTCCCTGCCTCTCTACCTCCAATCACCAGATTGTATTGGTTTGTTTGTTTATTTTCATTTTAATAATCTACTTGGCCAGTACTCTAGGAAAAGCCTGGACTACTGCAATGACCTCTAGTATGGTCTTCTCCCATTTTTACAGATTGAATTGTGTCTCCCCAAAAGATGGCGAAGTTCTAACCCCCAGAACCTGTGAATGTGAAGTTATTTGGAAATAGAGTCTTTGCAGAGAATCCAATTTAGATGAGTTTATTAGCGCAAGACTAATCCAATAGAACTGATGTCCTTATAAAAAGGAGAGATTTGGACTCAGACACAAACACAATGGGGAGAACTCTGAGTGAAGATGAAGGTAGAGGTCAGGGTGCATCTACAAGCCAAATGAATGCCGTGGGCTGCCAGCAAACCACCAGAAGCTGGGAGAGAGACATGAAATAGATCCTCCCTCATAGCCTCAGAAGGAACTCGCCCTCCTGACACTTTGACCTCAGATTTCCAGCCTCCACGATGGGGAGATACATTTCTGTTGTGTAAACCACTCACTCTGCAGTACTTTGTTGCGGACACCTTAGGAAACTAAATCACCTACCTTCTCATTATCTCAAATTCTACTTAAATTTTTAAAAAGTTCCACAAGTAACATATTCTCCTTATAAAAAACACTCACATTTTTTGAAAGCATTCTTTAAGTACCAGAGACTAAGTAAGTGCTTTATATATTATTATATCATTCAGCCCTTTTATCAGCCCTATTTTCACCTTCATGTTACAGCAGATGGAGACACTGAGGTATAGGAGTAACTTGCCTGTGGTCACATGGCTGATGTATGAGCTGGGATTCAGGACCACATGGTGTGGCTCTAGAGGCTGTGTATTCAGACACCTGGGCCTAGCCCCGCTGATTACCACATGATACCGTCCCCAAACCCCTGAAAGTAACTGCTGTTAGCTTTTGTGTATAATGTGCTCCATTTGCATATATGTATGTATACATGTATATGTGTATATGTGCATCTCTATGAAAAGTATACAGCCTTCAAAAGCCTATATATATACAGATATATACATATCTTCTTATAACTTGCTTTTTTTGCTTACTTTATCCTAAACACCCATTTTAATGAGTGCATATGTTCTTTCTGCTTAATAGCCCACTCTATTGTTTTGTATCATGACTATTTATATTTGTGTGCTAAGATGGGGGTGACAGCTTTTAATGTCCTTGGAATGCCTTCCAAGCAGTGGGAGGGGTAGGAAGACACATCAATGTCTGTGACATGGTGGCTTTTGGAAGGGAGGGTAAGGAGAGGATGCGGTGGCCCCTGACCCAGCTTGAGGGGGCTGCTGGTTTCTTTAACATCAGTTTCTACTGAGACTTAACTTTGGGAAAAATCATTTAAGCCTGGAAATCTCAATATTTGGGATTTATATTCAACTAGGCTTCACTAGTTGAGTCACTTATCTTCTCTGAGCTTAATTTATTACTTGTATTTAGAAAAGCAGAGGTCATAGCTACTGTCCTTCCTTATCATAACATTTCTGTAGGAAAAAATTAAATGAAATATAAAAATGGCTTGCAGACATCATTGTTTTTCTTTTCTTTTTTTTTAATTTTTATTTATTTATGATAGTCACAGAGAGAGAGAGAGAGAGAGAGAGGCAGAGACATAGGCAGAGGGAGAAGCAGGCTCCATGCACCGGATGCACCGGGAGGTCGACGTGGGATTCGATCCCGGGTCTCCAGGATCGCGCCCTGGGCCAAAGGCAGGCGCTAAACCGCTGCGCCACCCAGGGATCCCCATCATTGTTTTTTTTTTTTTTTTTTTTTTTTTTTTTTTTTTTTTTTTTTAAATTTTTATTTATTTATGATAGTCTCACAGAGAGAGAGAGAGAGAGAGGCAGAGACACAGGCAGAGGGAGAAGCAGGCTCCATGCACCGGGAGCCCGACGTGGGACTCGATCCCGGGTCTCCAGGATCGCGCCCTGGGCCAAAGGCAGGCGCTAAACCGCTGCACCACCCAGGGATCCCCCCATCATTGTTTTTATGATTATCATTACCTTCATACTGTTCCAGGTACTAGATATCAGAAATACTGGTTTGTAGAGTCTTTGGAAATGAAACCACTCTTTGGGATAATTTTTATTGCTTTTATGGGACTGTTTTAAGAATTAAATGAGTATTACATGTGAAAAGACTTCAGGACAGTGCATGGAACATGGCAGGCATCATGAAGTCTAAAGTTTTTCTCTTCTCTCTTCCTTTTTTACCCCCGATACATTCAGTGCATGACTGTCCTTACCACTTCACTTTTTGTTGACAGTTCTGGATCTACCTTTCCATGATACAAATTCTAAAATATTTATGAATCAGAAATCTTTCAAGCCTTCTGACGGAGACAGCATTAAATCATTAATTATAAAACACAGTGTAGCAAATTATTCATTGATTTTACAAACAAGATTACTTGGCCACTTATGTGTGTGTACTTTGCTCTCCCTAGATTGTCCAGTTATTTGCACAGGAAGACATATCCCTTATGTTTTGGGCCTTAAGATCTCCTTTATCTCTGATAGTTTGAGCTTCAATAGGACTGTTTTTCTAGGGAGCTTGTACAGGTGCTGCTTGAGTAATAGAATTCACAACAGACCCCACTTCTGTTATCTCAAATTGAGTAAAGGGTACAGAAGATTCTTTGTATATAACAAAAAATGAAAGCAAAAGAGTAAAGTTTGAAGAGACACCCATCAAACTACAGTGATGGGCTCGCATAAGCACTTACTATACCAAGAAGAGAGGTTCTTTAGACTGATCACCAGAGCTTAAGAGAAATGTGTGTTTTTCATTGTCCTGGCTTTGCAGCTGATATCCTTGACATCTTTGTTAGGGTTCCTGTTGCCATTGCATTATTTTTCACACAGCATGGTGTGATCTGTGTAGTGTCATCCCTTTCTGGCAGTCTAAGTGGGTCCCACCGTAGGGTGAGGGTTCCTCATTGTGACCCCTAATTGTCTGCAGGCCACTCCTGATCTACCACAATGTGTTTCTGATACCCACAAATTACCAGAGAATAGTTTCTTCTCTGATGTGGCCTTGGTTACCCTTTTAAGGGAATGAGATCTCTTAAGTTCAACCTCAAAGAAGGTTTAAACATACATTCAGGGGTTCAGGTGATAATTACAAACCCATAGGGGAGGATAGGAAAGGTATAATTGATCCAAATACCCAATCCTCTTATGCCTTGCAATGAAGGAAGATCTTGGGAAGTTGAGCCCTAGAAGTAGGAACTTGAGAACAAGACTGTAGGACTAATTTCTCCTTCCCCGAACCACCTTCCTGCCTATTTTTCCTGCAGCCCTTTCACTTAATATTCTTCCCCTCTCCTAAGAAATCTGCATTTTAACCAACATTTTAGTAGATTGTAAGGTAAAAACTCTGAGACACATACTTTGAGAAATGCCAGTCTACATAAGGAAGCCCAGGTCCTTCGTGTGATGTTGGTAGACTTCCTGGCCTTTCCTGGCTTTCTTTGGCCCCCCTCTTTAGCTTCTTCTGCTCTTCTCCTGTACTCCTTCACCCAACCCTCAACTCCATGCAATTGTCCTTTGACCAAAACTGAACTCTTAACATTTTTTAGACACATGGAGTTACATAGAAATTCAGAGCTTTTGCACCAGCTGCAATGGCTTGTTCTCACCCTCAGGCCTTACAGAGTTGTACTTACCCTGAGAGAGCCACTGAGGAGATATTTTGCCATATGATGTCCTCACAGCCCCCTTTCATCCCCTTTTGCTCCCTCTGCTCTCTTCCTCCTCAAGTCATAAAGTTTCATCTGTGCCTTTGCTGAGTCACTTCCATATTTGCTTATACTTCTCATATTGTCCTTATCACACTACTTAAAATCCAATTCACCTCCTCCTTAAAGTTTTCCCTGCTCTCCAGAGATAAGCTCTATCTTTCTTAAATGTCCATTGCATGTCTTCTGAAACTGTATATGTCACCTGTCACATTCAATCTTAAAATTAATAATAGAATACACATTTATAATGCTTGCTGTGTGTCGGGCCATATTCTAACCATTTTATGTAAATTAACTCACTTAAGCCTCACATCTACCTTCAGAAGTAGGTGCTACTATTCCCCCTTTTTTCACAGATAGGGAAATGCAACACAGAGAGGATAAGTGACTTGTGAAGTTTCCTACTACTATGGTTCAAATATACTCAGTCTGGCTCAAGATACCATGTTCTGAACATTTGTGTGTAATCTGCTCTCTCTATGCACCTTATATTTTGTAGTTATCTGTGTAAATATAACTTTTTATTTTCCAACTCTGCATACCGGTGTCTCCTAGTACATGGTAGGCACTCTCCAGATGTTTGAATGATAGAATTACATGGGGATAATTTTTTCAGGAGATCCTTGAATCCTAAATTTCAGAGAACCCTAGGAAAAAACCTCCAATATATCTGATAATGGAATTTCCAGTGTGGTAAAGGTAAAAGCATAGGTCCCTTTTGGCAGTTAGCATTTTCTTAGGATTTTTGTTCTCCTACCTACCTTACCAAGCAGTTTTCATTTTATTTGTTCTACTTTTTCTTATGATATGTTCACACTTATATTTTAAATGATGGAAAGAAAAAGATCACTTGCAAATGCCAACTGGGAAAATGTTTATTTTAAACAATGCAGTTCCGGTGCACCAGCTGCCGTTGCTATGCCTGTATGTTGGTTGCTAGGGGTAGTGAGGAGAGTTAAGCTTGTGATGTCAAGGTGACAAGTTGTTTCAACCCAACATTCTATTGGCTAGGATTTTTCTGAGATCAGGAATCCTCAGCTCCAGGCAATTAGAAAGGCACTAGGTTTTAGCTCGCAGAAATAACTTAAAACAATGAAAGAATTAATAATCTAGACATTTTTTAAGTGTGGAAGGAAATCTGGTAGTTTATGCAGATTTAGAATTTGGACAAGAGTTTTTAAAAGTTTGCTTCTCCCCAAAGGATGATGCAAATCATTACAGAAGGCTAATAATATTATAAAATAAGAAAGGGGAAAGCTACCTTTACTATCAGGACACATTATCTGCCCAAAACAGGATTTGTTTAAATATATCAATTATCATATAAACACAGGAAAAGAGAATCATTTTAGAAATTGTCCCACTGTGAATGCTAGTTTGTAGATTTATGTTTAGCAGGAAGTATTTGTGTGTGCTTGTCTTCATTTTGCTTGTGTGTGTGTGTGTGTGTGTGTGTGTGTGTGTGTGTATTTAAAGATTTTATTTATTTATTCATGAGAGACACAGACAGAGGCAGAGACATAGGCAGAGAGAGAAGCAGGCTCCCTGTGAGGAGCCTGATGCGAGACTCGATCCCAGGACCCTGGGATCATGACCTGATCCAAAAGCAGATGCTCAACCAATGAGCCATCCAGGCATCCCTTGTTCGTGTTTTGCATGCAAAGTCATTCAATAAGAAATCCTTAAGCACCTACTACATGTGTAGAACATCATCTTAGGCATCAAGGCAGAGTGACCAACCATCCCAATTTACTTGGGATTTTTCCCAGTTTTAGCACTGAAAATTTCATGCTTTAGGAAACCCCAAGTTCTGGGCAATCACAGACAATTTGATCATCATGCAAGGGGGAAACAAAACAGACAAAAATAGTCTCCAAAAACTTTTGTGTGTCTAGGAAGATAAGCTGAATAACCACATAGTCAAAGAACACAAATAATGAAAGCTTACATTTGTCGAGTGCTTATAAAGTAAATTCCTTCATTATCCCCATTTTAAAGATCAGTAACTGAGACACAGCAAGGCTAAATAACCTAGTTGGAAGAGACAAAATTTATACCCAGGAAGTTTGGCTTTAGAGCACATACTATCATTAAGTCCTGTACGGAAAAGCTATCCAAGGGGAGTGATTGATAGAGGCAGGAGCACTAGGGAAGGCATCACAGGGGAGTGGATGACTACACCTTGACTCTGAAAAGGGAGCAGGAAGAAGAGAGGAAAACATCGTGAAAGAAAGAGGAAAGAAAGAAAAGAGGAAGGAAGGAAGGAAAGGAAGGAAAGGAAGGAAAGGAAGGAAGGAAGGAAAGGAAGGAAAGGAAGGAAAGGAAGGAAAGGAAGGAAAGGAAGGAAAGGAAGGAAAGGAAGGAAGGAAGGAAGGAAGGAAGGAAGGAAGGAAGGAAGGAAGGAAATTCACACAAGCCATGGTCTAGAGTGAAGAATTGGCCAAGCATTCTCTCTCTAGACACATAAAGGATTTTGTCTTGGGAAAGAGGATGGAGCCCTTTGATATTGCAGACAATTAAATGCAAAGGCAGAGAGAGAAGACAGAAAGAACGTGGCTTTCCCAGGAGAGATGTGGCCTCTCTGGTCAAAGGCAAGGTCACCTTCTGAGTGAGGAGGTGGGATTGAGGCTGGAAGTAGGGAGTGAAGATTTGCAAGTTCCTTTCTTCAGCTGTTTTAGGAAGTCTTCTGATGAGTAGGAAGTTGAAGTAGAATATTAACAATTTTTAATTTTAACACAGTCATATAAAAATTCTGGAAAACAACAAAAAAAGAGAAATAATAAAAACCCACTCTAATTTTAGGTCTGTCTTAGGTTTGTTTCTTATACACTTAGAATCATGGTGTAGCTGTATATCTGAATCCTGCATTTGATTTCACCTAATGTATTAGAATGATTTCCCAAAAAAAAAAAAAAAAAAAAAAAAAAAAAAAAAAAAAAAATAGAATGATTTCCCATGTTGTTCTATATAGCTCTTTGTAAACATCATTTTAACAACCAGATAATATTCTATCATAGGTGTATGGCACAATCTCCATAACCACTATGTTTTGTTGATATTCCAGTTTGCAGTGTTTTCCTTTCATAAATAAAGCTAGAATGACATCTTCATGTTTACATTTTTTTCCCATGGTCTAGTTCTCATACGGGTTTTCTATATTGTCTTTCTTTAGCTGCCGTGAGGCTATGATGCAACAAGATTCATTTTTCACACAAGCATACATGTGTTAACATATCCAAGTGTGTATTGCTTCTTTAAAAGTAAAAAGGTTTTATTAGAAGTATTTACTTATTTCACTGGCATTTCTAATTACTTTAAATATTTGGATTTGTTTCCTTCTCTTCAGAAATAGCCTGAATTGCTCCCCCACCCCATTAGTCTTGTATCTTATCTATAGCTTCATATCTTATTTATAGCTTTATATTATATAAGCTTTATAGGATATATTATAAGCTTTATATTATAAGCCCAGCTTTAAAAGAGGACTGGGCTCTGAATAACACTGGGCTGGAACCAAGCCTTTGTTACTACCTAGAAGAGTTAAGCTTAGAAATCCCTGCCTCTGCCTCCTAGTTTCTGCAAACAGCCCATCTCCCTCCCCAACCCCACTGTGTCTCTTCCCTACCCCTGTCCCTCCATGACTGTTGCTTTGTGAGCTCTGTTGAGGTCTCTGGTTCCTTGACGCATCCCCTTTCTTCAAGACTTTAAGCCAGCTCCTGACTTCCTCTCGTACCCATCACTTCATCCTCTTTTGCAGCACCCTCCTATCCTGCCTCATCTTTCTACTACGCCTGCCCTGCTGATTCTGATCCTTGGATCAGTTCAGCTAGGGTGCCTCCTCCACTCCCACATCAGGTGCAAACCCTGTTTGGGTTGGGTAGAAGTTGATCACTTTACAAATGTGATCTTGCACCAAGCTGTGTCCTCAGGGCTTCTCAATACTCCTCTTTCAGGGCTATTCCAGGCTCTTCTCTCCCTCAGCTCCTAGCTCTTGAACAACTTTTGTTTAACAGTGCAGAGAAAACAGAGGCTTTCAGGTATGAACTTCTTAACCTTCCCATCCCACACCTGTAAATTACCCCCATACCCTCTGAGAAGAAGTATTGTTCCTCTTCCTGTCCAAAGCTAATCCTTCCACCTGATACTATCCATTCCAGATTCCTCTGCCTACCAATAAGTTCTCTTTCATCTTTACTGGCTCCTTCTTTCAATATGGACATACATTTAAGAATCTCCCATTTTTGGAGGGCACTTGATGGGATGAGAACTGAGTGTTATACTATATGTTGGCAAATTAAATTTAAATTAAAAATTAAAAAAATAAGACTTTCCATTTTTAAGCATGAAAGGAAGACAGGTTTGCATTAAGCACCTACTATATGTTGATCACTAGAGAACATATTATCTCAAATACTTCTCGTAACAATTTTATGAGTTATTTGTTATTATCTCCATTTTTTTAAAATAAGAAAGCCAAGACTTACAGAGATTAAGTTAGCTAATGTTTTAAATTAGTAAACTGGCTTGGTCTTGGCAAAACCATGAGTGCTACCTCTATTAGTCTACTCCAAGTTCCCTTTGCTTTTCCTTCAAAAACATATTTGTTAGTCAATGACAAATTATTCACTTAAATTCCACTTCAACATAGTTCACTGGTGAATTGTCTGTGTGGGAATTATTTAAAACATCTGCACATTGAATATGTACTCAGTGGCTTCTTAACCAACCTAGAACACACAGTATCTAAAGCGTTACAGAAAGAAACCTCACTGACCTCTTGTTTCTTTAACTACCCACTAGTGGATACCCACTATCTGCAGCAGTTATTTGCAGAGGAAAGGTAATACATACATGAATAATAATAGTGGTATGGTGGCAAATGCTTAGCAACTGCTCTCTGAATAAAAGTTGTTGATTAGTAATATTTGCCAATGTCTGTGACATAAATATTCCCACCATGAGAATTATTTAATAATGATTGTGTTTAATAACTGTCTTACAAAATTCCTAAAAATGTAGCAATCACAAGCATATCTGAGCTGCTTCCAGCACGTTACTGAACTAGCTAACAGTTACTGAGTGCTTGCTAAGTGTTGTGCACCACTCTAAGTGCTCAGAGGTATTATCTCAGTTACTCCTACAATACATTATTTCCATGTAGAAACTGAAAGATTAAGTAAATCCCCCAAGGACAAGCCATTTAAGTATGGGGTCTGGGATTGTACTAGACACCTAAAAATGCTATCTTTCTCTATGAAAAAATACATAGATGTTTGACTTCTTTATTTCTAATAACTTAAAAGAATCTAGAATTTTGTCATCAGATGACTTATGAATAAAATATATACTTAAAATAAATATGTAATTTTCTACTTCTGTAGACTTAAGTACCTGGAAGACAGGAATCTGATCTTCTGGTGTTTTTATATCTCTAATGTTCAGCTTAGTGCCCAGCAGGTAGCAAAAACTCATAAGGAATATTGAGAGAATGTAATATAATAATTTTTAGCCCTTCATTAAAAGTTCTCTAAAATCTGGGATCCCTGGGTGGCTCAGCAGTTGAGCATCTGCCTTTGGGCGTGATCCTGGAGTCCCGGGATGGAGTCCCACATCAGGCTCCATGCTTCTTCCTCCGCCTCTGCCTCTGCCTCTGCCTGCCTCTCTCTCTGCGTCTCTCCTGAATAAATAAATAAAATATTATAAAAAAATGAATAGAAGTTCTCTAAAATCTCTATAAGATATATATTTAAAATAATTAAATATTTTATGTTTATATCCCTTGACAATATAATACCAGTCCTGGGAATTTATCCTTAGGAACTAATTCAAAAGGAGGAAGCAAAAAAAAAAAAAATTAGGCAAGGAAATGTTCATTGCAGTGCTGGCTATGTAAGCAAAGAAAGAAAAACATACATAAATATCCAAGAATAGCGAAACAGGTAAAGTATGATACATTCATTCAAACAAATTTTGTGCAAGCAATAAAAAAGATAAGTTCATTTAAAATAAGATAGAAAAATAAAGCAAGATATAAAAGCCTACTCATGACTTGATCATATAACACAGCAGGCCATGTTACAGAGTGACTAAAAGTAGAGGCTTTGGAGTTGGACCAACCAGAACTCATTTCTAGGATCTTCCAACTTGCCACACAACATAGAACAAGTTGCTTAACTTTCCTAAGTTCAGTCTCCCCTGTGCAATGGGGATGATTCTCTCAGAGACGTTATGAGGATTTAAATGAGCAAATACAGCCAGTGCTCACTGACACACTGATCTATTACCTATATGTATGGCAAGTACTGGTAAGAAATATGGGCATGGGAAAATAATTGCTGCTTTTGAGGGTGTGTGTGTTTGTGCATTATGGATCAATTTTTTAATTTTATGACATATACAATAAAGAGCAACTGATAGAAAAATACAATCATTTTTACAATATCCTACAAATTAGGTCTATACTAATTCAGACCACCTTCAGCCCAAACAAGTGAATTGACTCAGTTAGTGCTGTAACACTCCTCTCAGAGACCTCACAGGCAGGACTGGTGCTTCTGCATTCTCTGATGCTCATGGGTTGCTGAGACTTTGCCATCGTTCACTGGTTCACCCAATTTCCACCAAACAGATATAGAATTAGACTCATTTTCATGCTACAAAGATATACATGTAGTCACGCTCATCTGCTAATGATGATCCTGTGGCCTGGTCCTTTAGATTCCTGCTCATGCATGGAAAGCATCTTGTAACCTTCCAGGTTATCAGATCACACACTATTTCTCTTCTTCCTCCTTGTTCATCTTCCTCTTATCAGGCTGAATTGGTAAAGATGAATTAAAGATGCCTCCATTATCCCTCAACCTGCAAACAACTTGGAATGTTTCAACACCTAAATTTTAGTTGTAATAAATCATATTTAGTTGAATACCTTGTCAGATCCACACTGCAATATCTGAATTGCAATTACACCCAAAGCAAAATTTTTGGGTGCATAATATATCTGAAGTCATTATGATAGAGTTCCGTGTAGCAAGAATCAATAATAATTATCTTGGCATAAATTATTTTCATTCTTTAGGACTTCAAGATTCAGAGAAATTTTTAAAGAGATTAGTCTTCTGTGTCTTCAAATCAAGCAGAAATAAAATCCAGAGTTCAGTGTAAGCTCAAGGCTTGTCACCACCTGCTCAAATGTGAGAGCGGCACTTTAGGCATGCCCAGGTCTGCTTAGCTTATTCTTATTAGTGGGGGCATTTAATTAAACCAAGACAGTTTCTCTGCCTGACCAGGGCAACTACTGATGAGAATAAAATTGATGGGAGATGAACAGTTAACAGCAGGAGATACATGGGAACAAGAAATAAAAGAGCCATAGTCAAACTGAAGAATATTGCTCTAGTATATTATATTTGACATTTACTGCTGTGTCTAATAATGCATCCCTTACTTCTCTCCAGCAGCCATGTTACTTCATTATTTTAAATTTGGGGAGCTTTTGTTTTTGAAAAATGACAAAAGTCTCACTTCTCCATTCCTCATTAGGGTGCATATTTAATTGTGTTCCTCTGTTCATTATATTTGAATGTTGCCATTCAACCAGAAGAGTGCTGGCAAAATCATGTAAATGGCTATGCCTGGCTTTTCCAAGGTATTTAAAATTCTATCGTTGTTTCCATAAGCCACAGACAGTGGGTTATTTTTCATGGACAGACAGTGCATTCTTCTCTTGGGGTTTTTATGGACAGACTGTATAAAATGATAACACAATGAATGGGGTACCAGCTCTACTATATCAAGGGCTTAAATCAGCTATTTCAGACAGAAACTCAATGTGGTAGAGCACGTTTCAAATAGGTTTGCAGGTACAGGCTATAACACAAAAATTTCGACATCTTTTGTGATTAATTCTTGTGAAAGGTTGATGACATTTTTTATAATAAATTAGAGCTAAGGTGAGGGAGATTTCAGTAATGTAGGTTCGGGTGGCAACCTGAATAAAATCGATAAGATTTGCATGCTAGAATTAAAATAGAGATGTAATCTATCTTCAAAATGGCCAGAGTTTGGATTATTGTGGAAGATATAGCAAAAGTGAATCTTCTACTTGCCTGTTCATAATCCCTTCCATGTCATGTGATAGTTTTTATGATTTTATAATACCATATTCACTATAGCTCATTTCACATTCGCCTTTCCTGAAAGAGAAGTTACTTCATTGTACTTGCTTAAAAAGAAACTATTTTTAATGTTAATTTCTAATTAACCCTAACTTAATCATAGTCATTAGAGCTTCCATTTTGTTGTTTCTTTTAAAACCCATTGTGGAAAAATGGTCTAAAGTGATCTCTTAAAACCGTCTCTAAGGACTATGAAGAAATGTCTATTTGCAGTTAATGATCCAGAAAATCAAGAATTACCCCCAGTTTGCCAATGAAGAATATTTTTATCAGTTTGAAATTCTTTTTAATGGGAAAAATTCACATGGAATTAATTTTTAAGCATAGCCTTTGATGCAAACTTAAATTCCCAGCTACCCAGGTGTAACATGTGATCCAGATCTCTTTTCCTGTTACATTTCTTCTGAGAATCCTAAGTTTATATGTAGATTCTCTTTATCCAAATTATTATGGCCACAGTTTTATAATTATTAGTATGTAATAAATGGATTCATTACTCAATAAATTATAATAATATCATGTAACAGACACCAAAATAGTTTGGCTTAAATCACTGACAGAATTTCAACATTATATTCTACAGGCTTCCCGCTTAATTTTTATCTAATCATTATGATTGATAAACTTGTAAAGAGATGATGTTATATGATACACTGGAGACAAAGTATCATATTTTTGGCTATCTAAAAAATAATAGGGAGAAATGCAACTGCAAATACTCATAAAATATAATGTTCCTCATGATAAATCTATTTTATTTACTCTTTTGTCTCTTTCACTCCCAAAAAGAAGATAAGGTGGCCTTATCATTAGAGTGACCATATAATTTATCATCTAAACTTTCAAGAATAAGAGTATTAATATTAATTCATATTGAGTCATAGACATAAACTAGCTCTATCCCAGAAATGCTGGAACATATAGTCACCCCCGTTATCACAAAGCTCAATACAATAAAACCATAGCCTAGACAAGACAAGACAAAAGGAAAAAGAAGGAATAAGAAGGAACGGGTAGTAAAAAACTATTCAAGAATGCCTGCCTAACTTTTATCTATCTAGACAGAACATATATCACTTAGCAGGTTGAGAGTTAAGAATCTCCCATATCACTATTTACTAAATCATAAGGAATACTGTAATAGTCATGGTAGGCTAATTGTTGTAATAAATCCAGAATCTTAGTGACATAAGACAATAGATGTTTATTTTTCACTCACATTACTGTTCAGTATAGATTGATGAGGCAATAGTGATTGGTGGGCATGGTTCAGGAACCAAGGCAGAGGCCCCCTTCTCTTGAACTTGGGACAAGCAAGATAGTCTTGGATAAAAACACCCAGTCAAGGGATGAGAGAAGAAAGAGTGTGGAGGATTGAGCTTTTGTCATATGCACATTCTGAAAATGATATGCCTTATTTTCTCCTATATTCCATGGCTAAAACTGAATTATATGACCCCACCTAACCTCATGAGAGACTGGGGAATGTGCTCTGGTTGTTCACTAAGAGGAAGTAGACATGGCGTTTGCTGGACACAAAACAATCTCTATCACTCTCCTCCATTCTGGCTACCAAGTACTTATATCACTCTTTGTCCTATATACAGAATAAGGAAATCTCATATAGTTTCTGCATGGAGTTCAAACTCTAAAATCTCTGGGAGGTGCCCAATTCTCTTTATCAGTTTCTGATGTGACTCCTTATAATCTGCTAACCCATGAACTAGGAAGGCAAATTACCAGCTCCTCAACATCCTTCTTTATACATTTAGTAAACCAGAGTAGAATAGGGAAAGACATCATGGTTGATGTTTTCTTTAATGAAAGATAATTATCAATTGGAAGGCATTTTTCTTACCTTTGCTTTTATAGAATCTTGCATTATTTTTTAACTTCAGTCACAGATTTCATATTTCCTTTTCACTGTTATTCCTCTTGAGAAATCACCCAAGTATTTGTACCATATTAAGAATATATCAAATTTGTTTGTTCTCTTGTAGCTCAGATTAGAAACGGCAGCTACTGAGTAAGAACCTTTATAGTTCCTATTCTTTATTTTTTAGAAAAGATTTATTTATTTATTCATGAAAGACACAGAGAGAGGCAGAGACATAGACAGAGGGAGAAGCAGTCTCCCTGTGGGGAACCCAATGTGGGACTTGATTCCAGGACCCAGGGATTGTGACCTAAGCCAAAGGCAGGCGCTCAATCACTGGGCCACCCAGATGCCTCTATAGTCCTTTTTCCTTAAAGTATATGATAGATTTAAGAGAAAGAGCTTTTTTATCAGTGATTATAAGGATTATGGAAGTTTTATAAGCACGAAAAAGAGTTGAGAAAATTACTTCTCAACCAAGATATATAGAAGAGAAGGAAATAGTATAAAAGCAAAGTTATTGGTTGCCTGACATTCAAACTATTATTAACTGGCTTATATCTTTCCATGTCTCCCTAAACTTGGGCACATTCCATTTGTTTGTTTTTATGTTTAGTGCCTAGGAATATAAAGATATCTATCCCTTCATTTTGTTGGCACAAACGTTACCACTGTAGAGAACTGGGAAAATAAATGAAAGTCTGATAATATTTATTGAAAATTTTGAATCCTGAGATAAAAATAAAAGAATAGCAAATAAACAGGTTAAAAATGTTTTATTTCAAAATAATTTTAGACTTACAGAGAGTTACAACCATAGTAGAGAGAATTCCTGTATATTGTCCACCCAGTTTCTCCTAATGTTAACATCTAACATAACCATGCTACAATTTTCAAAAGTAAGAGATTAATTTGGTATAATACTGTTAACAAAACCAAAGACCATTTGGATTCATTTTTTCCACTAATATCCATTTTCTGTATGAGTATCTGATCCAGGATCCCATGTTGCCTTTTATTGCTATGTCTCAGTCTCCTCCAATCTATGTCTATTACTTATTATTTCCATATCTTCCATCACCTTAACTTTTGCAAAGAATATTTTCAGGTATTTTGTAGAATATTTGACCATTTTGATCTATATGAGTTTTTCTCAGGGTTAAAAATTAAGGTTATGGAATTTAGGGAAGAATGCCACATAAGTAAAGTGCCTGCTTTATTGTCATTTAGGGAGCCATATGGTATCAAACTGACTTATCACTAATGATATTTTCTTTTATCACTTGGGTAAGTGGTACCTGTCAGGTTTCTCTACTATAAGGGTACTATTCTCATTAGTAAATATTTTGGAGGAAATACTTTGGTCACTGTTTGTGTCTCATCTCAATGCAGACACTTGCTTTCCCCCAGATTCTGAGTAGTTAGTTCTCCGGAAACTTCAGCATGCTGATGGGTAAAAGAATTTGTGAATTTGCTGTTTATTCAGCATTTTTGTTGTGAGTTTGAGAGCTTTGTTGCTTCCACCTCTCAACAGAAACCAAAAATCCAGTATTTTGGTTTGAATAAATACTCCTTTTTTTAAAAAAAGATATGTATGTATGTATGTATGTATTGAGAGAGAGAGAGGCAGAGAGAGAGAGAGAGAGAGAGAATGAGTGGGGAGAGAGAGGCAAAGAGAGAGGGAGAAAGAGACTCCACACAGAGCAGGGAGCCAAACACAGGGCTCCATCCCAGAACTCTGGGATCATGACCTGAGCTGAAGGCAGATGTTTAATCAACTGAGCCACCCAGGTGCCCCTAAATAAATACTCTTAATATTAACTGCTACTGTTAGTTGTCCTATTGGTCAGGACTTCAATATCTGGTCTATTGCAGAAGATCAGTCTTAGTCAAATTCTATCAGTTCATTTCCCCTACTAGTGATTGGTTTTAAAATAGAATGTGACTCACTTTCAGCTAATGAAATTTGAGGGAAACTATGCTATGGTTCTCCTAAGGAAAGGTTCTCTTTTTATACAAGAAATTAGTAAAAGGTAGTTCACCTTTTTTAACGTCTGGTTGCAACTATTTCTGGATGTATTGTCTGAGACTTGATCACATGATTGACCACCATTTTGTTTCTACTATGAAAATAAAGCCAACCCTGAGGACAGCAAAACATAAAGAACCTGGAAAGAACCTGATTGCTTACTGGCATTATTCAACTGCTGTTCTAACAACCCATGGAACCAAGCTTATCTATAGAGTTCTAGTTATATGCAATAGTAAATTTCATTATTGTTTAACCTCAATTTTATCCTTGGTTTTTCAATTACTTGGATCCATGTCTTATAACTCTTATCAACACTTAAAGTGAAGTATGATTTTTATGCAAATATACTACCATCTTTCTGTCTGTTCCACTGTTCATGGGCATTCAGATTGTTCCCAGTTTTTAGTTTTAGAAACAGTGGTGGTATAAATGTTTTAATGCGTGTCTGTTGGTGAATATATCCACATTTCTTTTCAGTGTATGCCTAAGAATGAAATTGCTCAGTAATAAATTTTGTGCATGTTCAGCTTTAAAAATGATGCAACCAAATATTTTTTTTAAAGCTGTATCAATTTAGCTTCTCACCAGAAATTTCTGAGTCGCAATTGCTCCATATCCTTGCCAACACTTGGTATTATTAGACTTTTTACTTAGGCATTTTGATTCATGTGTATGTGTAGTAGTATCACATCATGACATATTTATATATGTTTATTTATATATGTCATTAATGTATATATTAATGTTTATATTCATATTCATTCTATATCAATTTCTTTATTATCATTTTAGAATCATAGCCTGGATGCAAATTGTTGGGAAACTATGAAAAGACAGTTAATATTAATGCAAATTAAAGGTATAGTGTACCTTTAATGCAAATTAAAGGTATACTTTATACTGTTACTTGGAAGTAAGGTGATGAAAAAGGAGTGACATTAAACTTAAGTGTCCATTGATTACAAGTTATCCATTGAATAAACTCTAGTCCATTTCTTTTTTTTTCTTTTTTTAAAGATTTTATTTATTTATTCATGAGTGACACAAAGAGAGAGGCAGAGACACAGGCAGAGGGAGAAGCAGGCTCCATGCAGGGAGCCTGACGTGGGACTCAATCCCAAGACTCCAGGATCATGCCTTGGGCTGAAAGCAGGCACTAAACTGCTGAGCCACCCAGGGATCCCTCTCTAGTCCATCTCTAAGGGTAGAATTTTTTTCTAAAGTAAAATAGCAAGATAAAATGAAAGGCTTCAGCTTATGCCATGTGAGAAATGAAACGTGTCCAATAGGCGAGACAAAAAAGGCATGACACAAAGAAGGGTTTCATCAAATCATTTAACTCTTTATGGACTCACTATAAAGTGAAGAATAGAATTAGATGGTTTCCATATTTTTCCATCTATCTATAACATTCTATGGTTATTTATTTTCTCCTCAAGAATTTTATTTATTTTCGTTTAATCCAAATATTGGTCATCATCCACATAAAACCCTAAGACCAGCTGTGGGGTCAGGAGGGCTCTCTGAAGCTTGAGTCATTGCCCATACCCCCTAAAGAACAGGTGCCTTGATGGAAGGATCTCCTTGATTCACATTTGAATATGAGAGGTGGTGATATGGACACTTTTCTACAGGAAAAGTTTCATTTTCTCTATATCCTGAAACTTGGACTTGTGAGTAGTAGTAAAGTTTGTCATTGCTCCAGAAGTTGGAGTATGAAAATCCTTAGTTGTTGGTTTTGAGTGAAGAGGGCTAACTGTAAAACAGACAAATAGCTATTTGGGCCTCAAAACCCATGACAAAAGCTTATCTGTCTGTAGATAACCTAAATGCCTGTTACAAATATCTATGCAGTTCTCTGTATCTATTTAGGGTGTGCTTGTACACCCATGGATTGTGGCTGAGAATCAGGCCAGATCTTTTGTCCAGTGAATATGTTTAAGTTCCTTTAAGGTGTCAGTGGTGACAACTTCTTCTTGGGCAGTGATGTTAATAAAATCTGCTTGTTTAAGTAGTTATCTTAATGCCTTATTAATGACATTAATGCCTTATTTACAATTTGCTTTGAAATCTATTGTTTTTTTTTTTGTTTGAAAGCATTCATCCATGTGTTGGTTTCTAGTTTTCAAGTGTAATTAATGATAAATGCATTACCTCTTCTTTTATAATCATGGTTTTCTCTTCATTTGAATCTGTTAGACAGTACTTAATGTTGGCCAATTAAGTGTTTTAGCATGTCACAGGTTTGCTCTGTTAGTGCTATAATAACATCCCCCTGTGGCACAGATAATGAGATGTGGGTTTGCTTGGCAACCTGGTTCCAGTAGTTCACCTCTGACCATCAATCCAATGCAGGCTCTTGGTATTTTGTACTCAAGGGCCATTCATTTTGGACAGATGGTGGTGAGTCCTGATTTTTCTTTAGAAATGGTAATCATCTTGGTCATTCCTATTTGTGAAGTGCATTTTTTGTTTAAAGAATTTTTTTTTATTTCAATAATTTTCAAAAATGTGCAGAGGGCAGCATGGAATGATTATACATCATGGACTATCATAGATGTGCTTCCAATGCCAGCTTTTCCCTTAATGACAATTTTTTTAGTGATTGGTCCTTGTATACACACATATATATACCTCAAACTCTCATTAATATTTGTACAGCATTCCATCTATTGATGAACCATAATTAGTTTGCCATTCTCCTATAGATGCACATTTTAGTTGTCTTCAGTCTTTTGCTACATAAAGTAATGCTAGAATAAATATATATATATAGGCACACTGTTGAAATAAAGACCAACCAAATGAGAAAAACAAAAGCTATTTTTTCAGTCTTACTATAACTAAAGAGCAGCCATTTCTACTTCATTTTGACAGGGATTAAAAGGCAGGTGGAAGAGTGGAAAAGCTTTATAGTGGGGAAAAAAGGAAAACTGCAGGTGTGCCCTGATTGGAGACTGGTGGCATAAGGAAGCTAGAGGTAAGTTAAGCAGGGCATACTGTAATGGTTAGAGGAGCATATTTGGCTTTTTCTAATTGGTCTTACATTGGAAGGAGAGACAAAAATTAGAGAACCTATCAATTATTAATAAAATCCTAGGCATCTTGAACTGATTATTACAGAAGCTTCCTAGATTGTTACTAGAGATAGCTAGTCCTGCTTCTTGCAAGTCTGACATATAGCAGCCTGGCTTCCTGGGCTATTTATTGCAGATATATACATATCTTTGTTATACCCCATATTTGTATCCATTGATCCATCAGCAGAAACTTAGGTTGTTTACAAGTGCGTGGGCTTTGTATTTGGGCAACCAAAGCTGTATTCCCAATTCATGGCCTTAAGGGAAGCAGTAACCTTTCTCACCCTCCTCTTCCTTACTGGTCCAATGGAAATATTTTTTAAAAAATTTATTTATTTATTCATGAGACACACACACACACACACACACACACACACACACACACACACAGAGAGAGAAAGAGACAGGCAGAGGGAGAAGCAGGCTCCATGCAGGGAGCCTGACGTGGGACTCCATCCCAGGTCTCCAGGATCACACCCTGGGCTGAAGGCGGCGCTAAACCGCTGAGCCACCCAAGTCGCCCTGATCCAATGGAAATATTAGCACCCATTCAGAAGTTCTTGGAGGGGGGGTGATCTTTAGCATAGTTCCTGGAATGTTGTAAGCACCCAGCAATTGTAGGCTCGGGTAGTCTTCTTTGGGAATCTAGTGGACTTTCTAGCCACCTGAAAACCTAGGCAGAACTGAGATTATTAGCAAAAATTTCAAGTCACACCTTCACGAATATGAGTTACAGACCCTAAAGCTTTCTAAGTTGTCAGGACTTCTTTAGAGTCCTAGTAATACTGGGGAGGGGGAAAGAGGAGAGGGGATGAGAGCCATGGTAGATGTGTGTGGTGTAATTTTTTTGCAAATGCACATTAGTTTTCCTGTCATTTGCTAGCAAGCCCACTGTTTATAATAACTTCATAATGAATCAGGCTGATATTTTGTTCATACATTTTCCCTTGAGGCTTTAATAATTCTGCTTCTATGTTTTATGGTTACATGTTGTGGAATGAGACTCTGGTGGAAATACAATCCTATTTTATAGCCTCTGTAGAAATGAGAGATAGAAAAAATAGCAAAGGAAGCAAATTAGTGGTCAGAAAGAGTTCCAAGAGAGGAGTGCTCCTTCAGCTTTGCTTGAAAAGTATATGGGGAATGTTAGGGATGGTCCAGAAAGTCTCCATTAATAAGGTGGCTGAATGGAATTTGAAAATTCACAAAGGCTCTTGGGCTTGGTTAGGTGGAAACCTTGGGTGACTTCAACTAAATGGCTGTACAATTCAACAAGTAATTACTAATATCTACTATGTCCCAGACCCTTTATAAGCTCTAAAGCTGCATTATCCAGTATGATAGCCATTAGTCACATGTGCCTATTTGATTCTAATTACTTAAAAACTAAATATTTAATTAATTAAAATGCAGTTCCTCAGTTGCACAAACCACATTTCAAATCATGTGGCTGTGATAGAAGCATGTCAATATATTTTTGTAGGGGTTGAGGCTAGGGTAAGGAGGCATAAAAAGAATGGTGGACAAATAAGAAGATGAAAGAAAAGCAGCTGTTCAGGAAAGGCTTCATAGTGGATGAAGAAATGACCTGAGTCATAAAGGTGAGGTGTCTACTTTTTCCAAGTAGACAAGGGTAGAGGAGAGCATTATACACAGAAGTAAGTAAGCAAATCAGGGAAGTGTGAAGCAGTGTGGAGTATTCAGAAAAATGCCTATAGTGTAGTATGGCTGAAGTGTGCAGCCAGGACAGACCTCAGGGAGGTGGATGAGGCCAGACTGGGAGGGTTTGGGGACTACACCAAGGGGTCAGGACTTTGTCTTTTGGGCAATGAAGAGAGAGTGAAGGGTTTTAAATAGGAGAGTGAATTATATGGCCAGATTTATATGAATTGGAATGGAAAAGACTTAGTTTGTTGTCAAAGGGTAGATGTTTTAAATGCTGCACATTTCACTGTATCTGTGGCTAATTTTTCTCTCAGTTGCCTCAAGTATAAAATGAGGCTTATCTCCACCTGATAGGGATAATAATGAAATAATATAATGTAGGTAAAGTACTCAGTATAGCCCCTGGTACATAGTATGTGTCCAACAAATCTTCAATCCTTTTCTTTTGGCCTATTGTTGTCAAGGAACAAAATGACCGATGTCCATCTATGCCTTCAGAGATACATGGATAGCTTAATTAACTGATGCCCCTTAATGTTCAGGAGGAGTGGGAATGTGTATATGAGTAAGACAAGGACACAGGTGACTATGGTAATACCCCCACCCAAGCACAGTCTCTCTAAGGTGATATTCTAAGCTACAAAGGGGTTCTAGCATCAGGTAAACTATGTGTGGGAGGGGCTGTTTGTTGGGGATTAGTTTTCAGTGACGGATTGGGCATGTTTAAAAGCAGAAAACTGGGATCCCTGGGTGGTGCAGCGGTTTAGCGCCTGCCTTTGGCTCAGGGCGCGATACTGGCAGACCTGGGATCGAATCCCACATCGGGCTCTCGGTGCATGGAGCCTGCTTCTCCCTCTGCCTATGTCTCTGCCTCTCTCTCTCTCTCTCTGTGTGACTATCCTGAATAAAAAAAAAAATTTTTTAAATAAATAAAAAAATAAAAGCAGAAAACTGATTGAGCCAAGAAAGTAATGTTAGAAGAAAGAAAGAAAATAAAGGTGGTCCCTGGTACAGTTATAAGGTAGAAAGAGATGAAGTCTATAGCAAAACACTTACTAAGCTCCTTACCTAGAGACTGTCATGGTGGCTCTCCACTGGAAGGTTGTATGAAGGAAGGGCATGATGGATTCTGTGTGAGGGGTGCAAGTCTAGGTTGTAGAACACTGTGGAGCTAATTGGATTTCCTATTTACTTATATGAAAACTTTCTCTATTCCAATTTTATAACAAATCTTACTTCTTTTTATGGCCATCGTCTCTCTTCCATTTTTTCTTTCCAGCATTTCCTGTTTTCTCTTAACAGTTGAAAATTGCATTTAGATAGTACATTAGACTCTAGTCCTGCTTGTAAATCTATAGCAGTGTTTCCCACTTGAAGACCTTCAACTCCACATGCCAGTGGAATAAAAAGTGAGGGCACAAGGACCCTTAATAATTTTAAAAAAAAACTCTTTGGCTAGAGTTCCATCAAATCAGGGGTGATGGCTGTGGTTATGTCCTATTGACTGAAGGTTCTCAACGGATTCATTGAAGAGATTTGGTTACCTCTGATTAACAAGACATTGGAAAATTAATTGTCAATATGTGCCATTTATTGCATAAAATCTTTCAAAATACCTGGGGAATTGAGAGGTGACCAGACCAGGAATTACTGGCCTATATAGCAGGACTATTGTGGGACATAGAAAGATAAAACCAGCTCATTGTCTTTTCTTTAAGATTGATGAAAGATGATCACAATTTTAGACAGTTTTCTCCTAATTTGTAGTATACATAGATCAAGAATGCCTTTTTCTATTTCTTTGCATTATTTAGATTTGTAATTGGAGAGATGTTATCCCATAAGATTGTAAACTAGTCTATAAATTGTCATGAGAAATGTATTAAGAATGGCAGATTACTCTAGTGTCCAAAAACGTATGAGACCTGTTGTAGTCCTAGAATTTCAGAACTAAATTTTCTTCGAGTAAAATTAGTAATTTGTTTCTGTTTTTTCTAATGGTGTAGTTGAGGTACTATAATAATATTCAACTTAGAACATTCCACTTAAAAATTTTAATCTTTGTAGATTTATAGTATTGCAATTCTACTGTCAAAATGACAGATACTGGCACGTATTTTAAGGTAATTTTATATGATTATTTTTCAGTGCACCATATCAGTCAATGACCTGACAGGTCATAAAATGTTACAGCTCATAAAGAACCAGTAAATACTCAATTTTCAAGGTACAGCAGAAGAACTATAAATTAAATTGATTACATAACTATAAAATAATTAGTCCAGTATTTCCAGCAACTTTGTTTGAGAACTTCTCTGCCACAGATCATTATTTGAAAATAAACAGGTACTTATTAATTTTCTCTGGTTTTCATATGCTTGAGTTTGTTTGTTTGTTTGTTTGTTTGTTTATTGTCCCAATATCTCACCTCTTCTCCCTTCCTCAAAATGAGTTCATTTCTTCTTCTGGCCTTAACAATTTTATATAGGCTTATCATTTCAAAATTTATATCTCCTACCCAGACATCTCTTTCACTATACAATCCATACACCTCAGTGCCTACTAGGCATGGCTTAGATAGGAGCTCCCATTATAAATAGATCCTGAGAAGGAATTCAAATACAAGTAGTTAATTTGGGAGGATATCTCAGGGCAGTAAGGAAATGATAAAGGAATCAAGGGTTCGTCATGAAGCCAAATACTACTTGTGTGCAACTGGACTTCAGTCCTGATGGGGCACTCTGGGAGAGAGTATAGATGTCTTAGATTTATCCTTCCTGAGAGGGAAGAGGGAATGGAGTGGAGTATGTATCCCTCAACTGCCTCTGTCATGGCCAGAAGGCAGCTTCAGAGACTAACTCCCCATCATGTTGGTTTGGATGTCCATGCGTATGGAAGAGAGGAAACTCTCAGATCGTTAAGTCACAGGTTCATGCACAAGAGATTATGGTCAGTGTATTGCAGTATCTAGGGCTGCCATTTTCCATGGAAATGTCATACAGATCTATCAAGCATCCAAACCTGGTTCTGCAAACTTGTTTTTCCTCCACACCCTGAGAAATATGCTACAATTTACTCCTTGATCCAGACGGGAACTGAGCCCACTCTCTCCTTCTCAGGGACTGAATCTTATCAATTTTACCTCAGTAGATCCTAACTATCCTTTTTCCCCTCTCAACACTTGTTAGACTCTCATTATTTTTCCCACATTTTCCTATGTTAGCCTTCTAACCAGTCTCTCTACTGGTCATACTCATCTACCAGCCTTACCCCTTCCAAATGTGAGAGTTCAAAAACAAGTTATTCAGAATGAGTTCCAAAACATACATCTATCCGACCATGTCTTTTCTCAGCCTACAACCCTTAATTAATTGACCAGGGTGAAGTTTAAATTCTCTCATACTCCTTGTGAGGCTGTTCATGATATCGCCATTCTCATTCCATGTCACTTCACCTCACTATGCACCCAGGCCTCACTGAGCTACTGCAGCTTTAGCATCTTTGAATAGGCCGTGTGTGCTCACTCCTGGTTCATCTGTGAGGTATTTGTTCCTAAGGACGCCTTATTCTGATTCCTCACCTGGCAGTGGCTGTACTTGCTCACATCCCTTAACACTAATGTTATGACTACGTGTTTGTCCATCTTTTCAACTTAGCTCCAAGTGCCCCAACATCAGTTTCTCTCTTAGTCTCAATCTCTAGTATCTAGCACAATACCTGCTCATAATAGGTGCTCAATAAATATTTGTTGAATTTATTATTTTGCCAAAAATATCTTCCTTATTCCTCAAAGGGGTCCTATGAGATTGATTGTTATCTTTGCTTCACGGATAAAGATTTTGAAGTCAGTAAATTAAATACCTTGCTCAAGATCACAGGGCTAATAAATGATCAAATCAGGATTTGAATCCAAATCTGCCTCCAAGGCCCATACTCTTTCCATTAAATCATGCTAATTTTTACCATTGCAAAGCACTAAACATTTTCTCTATTTCACACTTTATGAATTTCAGAAAAAATACTGAATTTTAATTTTTTTTTCTGGAAATAAATGTATTTACAGTTAGCTTCTTCTAGAAATGAAATATTCAACTACCAGGAATACAAATCCTGTGGGGTTTGGTGTAGAGCTCATTGAGAGTAGCCTGTGACTTTGTAGGGGAACTTTGATTTTATATATGGGGGTTAGATCATGGAAATGAATATCCATGGTTAAATTGTGATGCTTCTGAGCTTGTGGAATTTAAATAAGCATCAGTCAGTTTGACAGTCAAGAGGATATATGTGAGGGCCTGGGGGTTGGGCAGAGTGAGGGGATTTGGAAATATAAGCAGTAAATTTTCATACATCACTGATTGTGGAAGTGAAATGATTATCCATCAATTACAAAGCAGTTAAATGGATATGTTTCTGGGTTTTTACTGCTCTGTTTATGGATCCTAGTCTCTTGCAAGAGCTACTTATGCACCACAGTCCATGCTTGACAGTCAGCATCAGTTTCAGTATGCTGGAAATACAGAGTGCTCATTGGATTTAGAAATAAATAATCAACAAAAGAGGAGGTAGTACTGAAAGATTGTTACTTTTAAAATAAAGCATGTACCTTGAAAAATTATAAGGAAATAATTTTCCAAGATGAAATTAGGTCATCCTCACCTGAGTTTTTTGTTGTTTGTTTTTTGGTTTTGCCTTTATATTATGGAACTGAAAATACAAACTTGCTTATTTTAAAAGGTATTAAATTATCTATAATTCCAAAGTTGCAAAAGTATGTTTTCTTTACATCCATTTAAGCTCTGGGTCAGTTGGCTTCCTGGAGCCAAAGATTCAAGTATTGTGTGAGAATCTGTGGGAGAAACTAAATGAAAAACTGAATATAAGACACTTAATGTAGTACATGGAATATAGTAAACAATCAATACATGTTTGCTATAATTACCATTAATATTATTATAAGAAAAGACAATTGCTGAACAAAAATCTATTCCACTCTAATGCTGGTATTAGTCAATGTCCAGCTATTAGCCACTACCCTCTCTTTTTTCACACACATACACACACTCCACTGACTTTTCTATGAGACTGAAATTAAATTTCATGTGATTTATCAAGTACTCACAATTCAGTCCTGAAAGAACATAGCAGACATGAATGATTCATAGAAGGTACTAAAAACTATTCTTGTACATATAGACCTTGCAATACCTGCTTTAAAGGTATTGATCTGAATTCAACCTTTAAGTTGATTTTTTATATTAGTCTGATATTATCAACATGTGATAGGATCCCTTTTCCTTCCACTCTGTCTGTAAAAAATATATATTAAGTTGGAAAGTATTGGAAGTACTAATATTCATGAGATTTCTCAAGTAAACATTGAAATTTAAGAAGTGATTAACAGGTCTTTTGTCCTGATATGGAGGACTTAATGGCCCAAATGCTTAACGCTAAATTTCCAGAATGAATGAAATCCTTCGAGTAAGCTAAAAAAGATAGTCAATATAAAAGAAAGCATAAAACATAAAGACATACCTACCAGTTTTGAAACACGCACTCAGTAGCTTACTCAAATACATTGCTGAAGATCATGTTCTGTGGAGGAAAATAACCAGTATTACATATGCCATAAACTTGTAAAGCCACAAGTGTAATTGAAGAATCAACTTCATCACATGGAAATATTGCTTGATAATATCTGCTCATTCTAAATTGGCCTTACGACCATGTGAAGTATATAAAGAAGTTGTGGGTGAGACTGTCTTACCAGTTTTTGCAATGGTACAGGGGAGAGGCAAGTGAAGATGATCTATAAAGATCATGATCCCAGGGTCCTGGGATTGAGTCCTATGTTGGGCTCCCTGCAGGGAGACTGCTTCTCCCTCTGCCTATATCTCTGCCTCTCTCTGTCTCTCTTATGAATAAATAAAATCTTAAAAGAAAAAGAGGCCAATATTTTATTTTATTTTTTTAATGTTTTATTTATTTTTTTAATAATAAATTTATTTTTTATTGGTGTTCAATTTGCCAACATACAGAATAACACACAGTGCTCATCCCGTCAAGTGCCCCCCTCAGTGCCCGTCACCCATTCACCCCCACCCACTGCCCTCCTCCCCTTCCACCACCCTTAGTTCGTTTCCCAGAGTTAGGAGTCTTTATGTTCTGTCTCCCTTTCTGATATTTCCTACCCATTTCTTCTCCCTTCCCTTCTATTCCTTTTCACTATTATTTATAGTCCCCAAATGAATGAGAACATATAATGTTGGTCCTTCTCCAATTGACTCATTTCACTCAGCATAATACACTCCAGTTCCATCCACGTTGAAGCAAATGGTGGGTATTTGTCATTTCTAATGGCTGAGTAATATTCCATTGTATACATAAACCACAGCTTCTTTATCCATTCATCTTTCGATGGACACCGAGGCTCCTTCCACAGTTGGGCTATTGTGGACATTGCTGCTAGAAACATTGGGGTGCAGGTGTCCTGGCGTTTCATTGCATCCGTATCTTTGGGGTAAATCCCCAGCAGTGCAATTGCTGGGTCGTAGGGCAGGTCTATTTTTAACTCTTTGAGGAACCTCCACACAGTTTTCCAGAGTGGCTGCACCAGTTCACATTCCCACCAACAGTGCAAGAGGGTTCCCTTTTCTCCACATCCTCTCCAACATTTGTGGTTTCCTGCCTTGTTAATTTTCCCCATTCTCACTGGTGTGAGGAGGCCAATATTTTAAATTAGAGAATGTGTCCCAAGGTTTATTGACAGACAATTTGGACTGCCACTGGTGGTCCCTGATGGTATAGAGACTAGAAACCTGATAATTAGAAGAAAGAGAAGCTATTAAGTATGGCTAAGATAAAGAAGACTGACCATGCCATGTGCTGACAATAATGTGGAGAAGCTGGATCTCTCATACAGTGTTGATGAAATGCAAAATGATGCAGCCACTCTGGAAAATGTTTTGGCAGGTTCTTATAAGCCTGAGCATATACTATTTGGCTCAGCAATTCCACCTTCAGTCATTTACCCAAAGGAAAGCTTACATTAACAAAAAAAACAAAACAAAACACCTATACACAAATATTTATAGCATCATTATACATAATAGCAATTCAAACATCCTTAAGAGAGAGAATGAATAACAAATGGAGATATATCCATACCATGGAATACCACTAAACAATATAAGGGAACAAACTACTTGATACACACAACAACATGAATGATTCCCGAAACATTATACTAAGAAGCCAGTTTCAAAGGGTTACATATTGAATAATTCCGTATCTATGACATTGCAGAGAAGACATAGGGATGAAGAATGGATCAGTAGTTACCAGGGGTTAGAGATTGTGGAAAAGTACAAAGAGGCAGCATAAGAAAATTTGGGGGGGATAAGACTCTTCTGTATCCCCATTGTGGTGATGGTTACCTGAATCTATTAATGTGTTAAAACTCATAAAAGTGTATACTAAAAAAAAAAATGCTGCATCTAATTAAAAAGATAAACTCAGGGATCCCTGGATGGCTCAGAGGTTTGGCACCTGCCTTCTGCCCAGGGCGTGGTCCTGGAGTCCCGGGATCGAGTCCCATGTCGGGCTCCCTGCATGGAGCCTGCTTCTCTCCCTGCCTGTGTCTCTGCCTCTGTGTGTGCGTGTGTTTATAAAAATCTTTAAAAAATAAAAATAAAAATAAATAAAATAAAAAGATAAACTCAGCTATAAAAAATAAAAAGACAAGACAAATCAAAATTACCATATCATCTCATACCTGTCAGAATGGCTAAAATCAAGACGCAAGAAACAACAAGAATTGGCAAAGATGTGGTAAAAAGAGGACTCTCATGCACTGTTGTGGGAATGCAAATTTGTGCAATCACTTACAGTATAAGTGGAGAACAGTATAGAGGTTCCTCAAAAAAAACTAAAAATAGCAATACCATATAATCCAGTAATCCCACTACTGGGTATTTACCCAAAAGAAATGAAAACACTGGGATCCCTGGGTGGCGCAGTGGTTTGGCGCCTGCCTTTGGCCCAGGGCGGGATCCTGGAGACCCGGGATCGAATCCCACGTTGGGCTCCCGGTGCATGGAGCCTGCTTCTCCCTCTGCCTGTGTCTCTGCCTCTCTCTCTCTCTGTGACTATCATAAATAAATAAAAATTAAAAAAAATTTTTAAAAAAAGAAATGAAAACACTAATTCAAAAAGATATATGAAAAAAAAAGATATATGCACCCCTATGTACATTGCAGCATTATTTACAACAGTCAAAATATGGAAGCAACTTAAGTGTCCATCCATAAATGAATAGATAAAGAAGATGTGATACACACACACACACACACACACACACACACAATGGAATAGTGCTCAGTCATAAAAATGAATGAAATCTTGCCATTTGCAACGATTAGATAGAGCTTAAGAGTATTAGGCTAAGTGAAATAAGTCAATTAGAGAAAGACAAATACATTATGATTTTACTCATAAGTGGAATCTAAGAAACAAAACAAATGAACAAAAAAAGAGAGAGAGAAACCCAAAACCAGACACAACCATAGAGAAAAAACTGGTAGCCAGAAGGGAGGTGAACAGTGGATGGGTGAAATAGGTGAAGGGGTTTAAGAGTACTGAGCAATGTATAGAATTGTTGAATCATTATATTGTACCTGAAACTAATAGAAGACTCTATGTTAATTATACTTGAATTTAATTAATTAATTTTTTTTTAAAAGACAGGGCAGGATTTGCCAGCAGCGGTCCTGGGGCAAGGCTGAAGGCCTATCAGGTGCCGTATCAAACTCGATATAGAGTTGTCTCTTATTTTTAGGTTTTTGAGGAACCTCTATACTGTTCTCCACTTAGGCTGCTTCCACAGTTTGGCTATTGTAAATAATGCTGCAATAAACATAGGGGTGTGTGCATCCTTTCAAATTAGCCTTTCCCTATTTTTGAATAAGTATCTGGTAGTGCAATCTGGTTGTGCAATTACTTGATCATATGGCAGTTCCATTTTTAATTTTTGAGGAATGTCCATACTGTCTTCCAGAGTGGTTGCACCAACTACATGAGGGTCCCATTTTCTCCACATCCTCTCCAACCCTGGTTGTTTCTTATGTTTTTGATTTTAGCCATTCCAACCCGGGCAAGGTGATATCTCATTGTGGTTTTGATTTGTATTTCCCTGGTGATGAGTGATGTTGAGCATCTTTTCATGTGTCTGTCAGCTGTATGTCTTCTTTGGAGAAATGTCTGTTCTTGTCTTGTGCTTATTTTTAATTGGACTTTTTTTTGGGGGGGTGTTGAGTTGTACAAGTTCTTCATATATTTTGGATACTAAACCTTTATTGACTATGTCATTTGCAGACATCTTCTCCCACTCCATAGGTTACTTTTCAGTTTTCTTGATTTGCTGTTCAGAAGCTTTGTATTTGATGTCATCCCAGTGGTTTATTTTTGCTTTGGTTTCCCTTGCCTCAGAGGACCTATATAGAAAAATGTTGCTAAGGCCAATGTCACAGAAGTTACTGCCTGTACTCTTCTAGGCTTTTTATGATGTGGGGTCTCACATTTAGGTCTTTAATCCATTTTGAATTTATTTTTGTATATGATGTTAGAAAGTGATCCAGTCACATTCTTTTACATGTTGCTTTCCAGTTTTCCCAACACCATTGTTGAAGAGACTATATTTTTTCCATTGGATATTCTTTCCTACTTTGTGGAAGATTAATTGACCATGGAGTTGTACATTCATTTCTGGGTTTTCTGTTCTGTTCTATCGATTTATGTGTTTATTTTCGTGTCAGTACCATATTATTTTTATTTCTACAGCTTTCTGATTTAACGTGAAGTCCAGAATTGTGATGGCTCTAGCTTTGTTCTTTTCTTTTTCAAGAATATTTTGGTTATTCAGGTCTTCTGTGATCTATAAAAATTTTAGAATTGTTTGTTCTAGTTCTGTGAAAAATGGTCCTGGTATTTTGATAGGGATTGCATTAAATGTGTAGATTGCTTTGGGTAATATATACATTTTAACAGTATTTGTTCTTCCAATCCATGGCTATGAAATGTCTTCTCGTTTTTTTTGTGCCACATTCAATTTCATTCATCGAAATTTTATAATTCTCAGAGCACGGATCTTTAACCTCTTTCGTTAGGTTTATTCCTAGGTATCTTATTATTTCTGGTACAAAATTTGTAAATGGTATCAATTCTTCGATTTCTCCTTCTGCTGCTTCATTAATGGTGTATAGAAATGCAACAGATTTCAGTATATTGATTTGGTATCCTACAACTTTACTGAATTTGTTGATCACTTCTAGTAGTTTTGGTGGGCTCTTTTGGATTTTCTATATATGGTATCATGTCATCTGCAAATAGTAAAAGTTTTACTTCTTTTTTACTGATTCCAATTCCTTTTTTTTAATAAATTTATTTTTTATTGGTGTTCAATTTGTCAACATACAGAATAACACCCAGTGCTCATCCCGTCAAGTACCCACCTCAGTGCCCGCCACCCAGTCACCCCCACCCCCCACCCACCTCCCCTTCCCCAACCCCTAGTTCATTTCCCAGAGTTAGGAGTCTTTCATGTTCTGTCTCCCTTTCTGATATTTCCCACTTATTTTTTCTCCTTTCCCCTTTATTCCCTTTCACTATTTTTTATATTCCCCAAATGAATGAGACCATATAATGTTTGTCCTTCTCCGATTGACTTACTTCACTCAGCATAATATTCTCCAGTTCCATCCACGTCGAAGCAAATGGTGGGTATTTGTCATTTCTAATGGCTGAGGAATATTCCAATTCCTTTTCATTTCTTTTTCTGTCTGATTGCTGTGGCTAGGGCTTCCAGTACTATGAGGAATAAAAGTGGTGAGAGTGGATATCCTTGTCTTGTTGCTGACCTTAGGGAAAAAGTTTTCAGTTTTTCCCATTGAAGATAATACTAGCCCTGGGGTTTTCATATATGGCTTTATTATGTTGAGGTATGTCCCTTCTAAATCTACTTTATGTTGAGGCATAAATGTTGTGCCTTGTCAAATGCTTTTTCTGCATCTATTGAAATGATCATATGATTCTTATCCTTTATCTTATTGATATGATGTATCATGCTAATTGATTTACAAATATTAAACTACCCTTGCATTACAGGAATAAATCCTACTTGATAATGGTGAATGATTTTTTAAATGTATTGTTGGATTCCATTTGTTAATATTTTATTGAGGATTTTTGCTTGTATGTTCATCAGCTATATTGACCTATAGTCCTCTTTTTTTTTGTGGTGTATTTATCTGGTTTTGTATCAAAGTAATGTTGATACCTCATAGAATGAATTTGGAAGTTTTCCTTCCTTTTCTTTTTTTGGGGGAATAGTTTGAGAAGAATAGATATTAATTCTTCTTTAAGTGTTTGGTAGAATTTGTCTATGAGGCCATCTGGTTCTGGACTTATTTTGCAGGGCTGGGGAGTTTTTTTTATTATTGATTCAATTTTTTGGCTGGTAATTGATCTGTTCAAATGTTCTATTTCTTCCTGTTTCAGTTTTAGTAGTTATATGTTTCTAGGAATTTGTCCATTTCTTCTAGGTTGTTCAATTTGTCGGCATATAGTCTATCATAATATTCTCCTATTGTATTTCCATGGTATTGGTTGGTATTTATCCTTTCCTATTTGTAATTTTACTTATTTAAGTCCTTTTTTCTTAATAAGTCTGACTGGAGAATTATCAATTTTACTGATTCTTTTCAAAGAATCAGTTCCTGGTTGCCTCTATCTGTTCTATTGTTTTTGTTTGCTTGTTTGTTTTTAGTTTCTATATCATTTATTTCTGTTCTGATCTTTATTACTTCCTTTCTTCTGCTGATGTTGGGTTTTGTTTGTTGTTCTTCTTGCTCCTTTAGGTATAAATTTAGGTTGTTTTTTTGAGATTTTTCTTGCTTCTTGAGGTAGGCCTGTATTGCTATAAATTTACCTTTTAAAAACTACTTTTGCTGCATCCCAAAGATTTTTAAACATTGTGTTTTCATTTGTTTCCATGAACTTTTTTATTTCTTCTTTGATTTCTTGTTGACCCATTCATTATTTAGCAGCAGATTATTTAATTTCCATGTATTTGTGGTCTTGACAGTTTTTTTTTTTTCTTGTGGTTGACTTCTACTTTCATAGCATTGTGGTAAAAAAAAATGCATGGTATGACTTGGATCTTTTTTAATTTGTTGAGGCTTGTTTTATGGGCTAATATGTGACCGATTCTGGAGAATGTTCCATGTGCACTTGAAAAGAATGTGTATTCTACTGTTTTAGGATGGAATGTTCTGAATATATCTGTTAAATCCATCTGTTCCAGTGTGTTATTCAAAGTCACTGTTTCCTTGTTGATTTTTTGTTTGCTCTGTCCATTGATGTCTTTCCTACATTTTAGATGCATAGTGTCTTACATCCTTTAATTTTGTGAGTTCCTTGCCTGATATTTTACAAAAATATTTATTCTTACTGCTTTTGAGTTTCCTACCCTCATACTGTCACTTGTGGCTTTTCCTTTCTACTCACAGTCCTCTTTAATGTTTCTTACAGGGATGATTTAGTGGTCAGGAATTCCTTGAGTGTTTTGTTTGTTTGTATGAGAAGCTCTTTCTCTCCTTCTATTCTGAATTATAACCTTCCCAGACTGAGTATGCTTGGCTGCAGATTTTTCCCATCCAGCATTTTGAATATATCACACCACTGCCTTCTGGCTTGGAGCGTTTCTGCTGAAAAATCCCCTGATAGCCTTATGGAGTTTCTCTTGTATGTAATTGTCTTCTTTTGTTTTTCTGCTTTAAAATGTTTTTATTTATCACTATATTTTTTAAAAGATTTTATTTATTTATTTGTTTGTTTGTTTGTTTGAGAGAGAGTGACAGACAGACAGACCACACATGCAAGGGGAGCAGCAGAGGAGAGGGAGAGGCAGGCCCCTCACTGAGTAGGGCTCAACATGGGGCTCAATCCCAGGACTCTCAGATCAAGACTTGAGCCAAAAGCAGATGCTTAACTGACTGAACTGCTTATGTGCCCCTCTTTATCACTATATTTTGCCATTTTAATTATAATATATCTTGGTATGGATCTGCTTTTGCTGATTTTGTTCAGGATTTTCTATGCCTCTTGGATCTAGATATCTGTTTTCTTCCTTAGGTTAAGGAAGTTGCTAGCTATTCTCTCTTCAAATAAACTTTCAGTCTCCTTTTACCTCTCTTCTTCTTCTTGGACTTTTATAATGAAAACGTTATTACATTTGATAGAGTCACTGAGTTCCTTAAATTTATTCTTGTTTTATATAATTCTTTTATCTCTCTTGGTCAGCTTGGTTACTTTCCATTACTCTATCTTCTAGGTCATTAATTCATTCCTCTGCTTCTTCCAACTTGCTGTTCATTCTATCAAGCATGTTTCTCATTTCATATATTGAGCCCTTTATCTCTGCTATGTTATTCTTTATCTCTGTTTTAAGGGTCTCACTCATGTCTTCCACTCTTTAATCAAGTCCAAGGAGTATCCTTATGATCACTGCTTTAAATTCTCTATCAGGCATGTTACTCCTATCTGTTTCACTTAGATCTCTGGCCATGACATTGTCCTATTCTTTCATTTGGGATAAATTCCTCTGTCTTCTCCTTTTTTTCTAAGTCTCTATCCATGTTTTTGGGTGTAATGAAAGTCAGCTACTTCTCCTGTTCTTGATGGTAATGATCTCATGAAGAAGATGTCTTATAGTGCACTGTAATGTAGTATCCCCTGTTCTCTAGGGCCTGGCATTTCAAAGAGTGTCTCCAAAGTATGCTGTGTATGCTCTGCTGTTGTGTCTTGGCTGCTTTATCCTTCATGCTAGTTGCCTGCTGATTCCTATTGCCTGTTGACAGTGTCTGGTTCCTGGCCTAAATGTGGAGAGTTTTAACTACATGTGCTCTTTTCTGCTTAAAATGAAACCTGTCACCACTACTGCCAGAACTGAGGCCCTGCAAGATTCCCGTGTTGGGAAACACATTGAAGCCAGGGATTTGGGCCAGTTTTCTGGAAGAGAGCACCCTGTGCTAGAACTGAGGCAAGCACAACTGGGAAGGGTGGTTCCACAGGAGGGCAGGTGCGGGGGGGGGGGGGGGTGAGGTCAGGGCTTGGTGTAAGAAAGTTAGGTAGTGAGTGTCAGCACTGTGCTAGTTCCAGCAGGTGGCTCTGTGTTTATCCTGAAGGTTTGGGGGAGCAAAATGGCACCTGCCATTCCCTTTGTTCCAGGAGGGGTCTCTGTGAATGCCGCCTTTTTGGGACATGCTCTGAGATGAGCAAATAACTTCCCCATTGTGATCCCCAGGTGCTCTTTAGGTCACTGTTTCCATACTGTATGTCCATGACTGTTTACCCTGTCTTCTCTCCAAGAGTAGCCCCAATGTCTTTGGGCTCTCCCTGAACCAAGCCTGCTGACCTTGAGAACCCCAGGCTTTAAGCCCCATGGGTTGCAAGATCTCATGAAATTCAGCCCCTCTCACTTTCCAAGCTAACTGCTATGGGGATTTGTTTTCTCCATGTGTTCCCCTGTGTGTTAGTCTGTTTCTTGCCCTTCTTTCTGACCATAGCTCCTTCCCCATCACGGCTGCCACAATCCATTTCAGGAGAGTATTTCTAAAGCAATTTCAATCTATCACATATTGCTTGTAATAAATAATACCTCAACCAGGTGGTCAAAATCAATATAAACACTAATAAGTCTTGTTGAGAGTGTGTAATTTTTTTTAAAGATTTTATTTATTTATTCATGAGAGACACAGAGAGAGAGAGAAAGAGAGAGAGACAGAGACAGAGACAGAGACACAGGCATTGGGATAAGCAGGCTCCATGCAGGGAAGCCCAACATGGAACTGGATCCCAGGTCTCCAGGATCAGGCCCTGGGCTGAAAGCGGTGCTAAACTGCTGAGCCACCCGGGCTGCCTGATAGTATGTACTTTTGATATGATGTGCTGAAGTATCACTTTATGTCTGTGGTATTCCTCCCAAAAGATACAACCACAGATAAACATCAGTAATGTTTCAATAGAGGGACATTTAACAAAATACTTGACCAGTACTTCTCAAAACTGTCAAGATCATCAAAAATAATGAAGGTCTGAAAAACTGTCACAGCTAAGAGGAGCCTAAAAAGAAATGACAACAGGGGTGTGTGTGTATGTTTGTAGATGGTACCATTGATCCTTGCTGTGGCCTCTTGTTCTCTCTTCCTGTTGCTTCTTTCTGGACCCACATCTGTCACCCTCACCCTTTGTACTTCTGGCTACACAAGGAAATCTTCTATTACTTTGAGTCAATTAGAAAAGGAGCATGGACAGAAAAGGGCTAAAAGGGGAGCCTAGGCAATGAGGATAGGTATTGAAACATCCCAGGTCACATAAGAAGAAGCTGGCTACGAAAATTTGAGAAATTTTCCAAAACTATTGATGATACGGTGTTTATGAAAAACACTATTAATTGCATCAAAAAATGAAGGATAAACACCCTCTCAGTATTTTCTTTAGACAATAAAACATTCAAAAAAAGATTTGGTTAGATTTTGATAAAACTGAAATGGCTTCTAGTAGCAACTTTCTCTCTCTGTCTCTCTCTGTCTCTCTCTCTCTTTCTTCCTATATTTTATAGTTTCTCTTGAGAGAAACCATGACATCCCATTTCTGGTTCATATGTTTTAGAAAAAAAATGAAAGCATATTGTCAGTCATGTAATTGATATACAGTGCTTCTTGACATGTCTATTTTTAATTAAAACACATTTTAATTAAAAAAGGAGAGAGCAATTTTAAGAAGAGAAGCTCTCTGCCAGATGGTGATTCCTAATTTACCTCAAATGTGTTGGGAGCCACATGATTCATTTTTGATTAGCTTGGGTTTGTGCATTGTAGAGAATAGCAATTTTATTATAAAAAATAACCACCCATAGCACCCCTTTCTAAAGTTGTTTTTTTTTAAAAAAAAGATTTTTTAAAATTTATTTATTCATGACAGACAGACACACACACACAGAGAGAGAGAGAGGCAGAGACGCAGGCAGAGGGGGAATCAGACTCCATGCAGGAGCCTGACGTGGGACTCCATTCCAGGTCTCCAGGATCATACCCTGGGCTGAAGGCAGCGCCAAACCACTGGGCCATCAGGGCTGCCTGTAAATGAGGCAAGTAGGTTTGTAGGGGCATGGTCATTGGCATTAGTGAGTGTGTCATACAGATATTCACCTAGAAATTCTAATGAAATAAGTTTTTGTATAAAACTTTAATGCGGGTACTAGTGCTTTTGTTAATAAACACAGCCCCTGCAATATCAGATTTAAGTTTGCAAATGCAAGATCACATTTGAGTGCCAGGCTTCAGGGCCTAGAAATACTGCTGGACAGCAGTTCACTCACAGGGCTTCTGGTAAAGGAGGATGGGATGAATAATACTCTTCCTTATTTCTCTCTAAAACTTCATAGCTCACTGGCTTCATAACCAAATCTGAATTCTTCACATGCTCTATCCTCCACAAAAACAAATATTTCACATGTTCTGCATCGATAGACTATAGTAAGAATATATATTACTATATGATAGTACTGTCTTTAGTATACTATATATTATACTAAAGAACTATAAAGTAGTTATAAAGAACTATACATATAGTTTTATATGTATAGATTACCCTGAGAGAAAATAAGGTGAACCAGAGAACAGTAGTTGTTAGAAAGAATTTTTCCCTGGTTAAAGTTGCAGAGTGAAACTAACACTGAAGCATTCTAATTCACAATTACAGCATGTACTTAAGCCAAGTCTAAACTATCAAAGTTTAAGTATCAGAAGAAACCAGCAGTAGCATTCCCTGAATGTATGACTTGGGTGAGCCAATTAACCTCTCTGAATCTTTTTCCTTGACTGTGAAAGTAAGTAATAATACTCGTCTCCTATAATAATTGTAAGGAATGAATGGAATAATGACAATTAAGACAATTGGTAATGGTCAAATAGCATAATGTGTTTTATTAATAGTGAATTCAACAACATTGTTTTTCTTGGATTTGAATATTCTGTGCAAAGAAAAAAAATCCAATGGCATTGATGATGTTGTTTTTTAATATTCTCTGTGAGACTAAGGAGGAATGAAGCAAAAGAGAAAATGGTTCAGGTATTTTGGGATCTTAAATGAACCTAAATAGTTATTATAATGGCTTATAATTTTAATCATTCATGAATCACTCATAGTTTCCTTTTTCTTGCCCAGATTCAGTTCCTGAGTCATGTTCAAAATAGCTCTAAAAATGAGAATATAAATTGAAGACATTGTCAGAAACAACCATAACTTTCAAAACAAGATGTCATTTTATTTTAAAACCCTGTGATGAAGTATATCCCAATTTGAAAAGAGAAAATTGTTTAATGGAGTCAATGAGAAGATAGTGTCTTTTAAAGAATGTTTTGGTATTTAAACCCTGACCTTCTGACCACAATTTTAAGAAAGGATAGAGTTAGGATATTGCATTGATTCTTACAAAGTATTATAACATAGTGAGATAAAATTGATTGACAAGTAATAGAAACAACAAATTTCAGACTTAAAGATTTTCAATAATAATAAAAATTTAATCCTCTTATAACTCATATTCACCTGTGACATATGCCTTAAAATTTCCATTGACCTTTGGATGCAGCAAAGATACCACATACCCTCTATCATAGAATTTATCAATGATGAAAATAGTGTGAGAAGAGGGAATAGGAAAGTTAAGTGTCTTTAAGTATACCTTTTAGATTAAAAGTCAGATATTTGACAGATGTCACCTATATCTTGAGGTTAGTTAACATTAATCTTGCCAAAAACACAGTTTTACTTCTAAATATTAAAGTGTATTTACACAAAGGCTATAAAGACATGGCTCATTACTTTTACCAAAATGTAGTTGATATGACACTGCTGTAATTTATCTATCTAGCTCCTACTTTTTATATTAGTTTACTTTGCATTGGCATGATTTCTAAAGTGTTCAGATCTTTTAAATTTGCATTTCAAAGTAGCTATAAAATATGTATTCCATTGCAAAACATTAGCATAAAGCGATTCGGTATTATATATTCTGTCGGAAATGCCAGGAAGAATTCCACAACTATTGCATTTCCATCTGGCAGCATCTTCCTACACTGAATATTTGCATAAATATTTCAGCAATAAAGTAAAATTATGAAACATAAACTCTTTAGGTTATATTCCAAATTGATAACCTCTTCAAAATTTAATAAGCAAAGGAACTATGCAATTGCAAGGAAATTACTATGGTGCTTTCCACCTATTTTGAACTGTCCTGGGGAAATAGTTCCTTCCTCAATATATATTTCATTCATATCTTACTCTTTCTGTCCATAAGGAATGAATACTCAGTGGTTGAAAAAATGAATTCCTACCCAATATAGGTATGAATGTTTAAGTAGTCTGGCGGCCTTTTCCAGAACATTATTCAGCCTGAATGAAAGAGTTACACGCTGAGTTAATGACAGGTGACTGTCATGGAATTGGGATATTATAGAGCAAGAACCTTCTATTTTATTTAAGTGAATGCTATCTTTTTTACTGCAAAGATAACAGTCATCCTTAGAGCTATATTTTTCAAGATTGGTGATGATTGGTATGCTAACCAAATTGCCAGAAGCTCATTTATTTTTCACCAGTGATAATAGATAGTACCTATGTTTTCACCCATATGGTGGAGGGGATGTTCATATTTTCAAGTATAAGTGAAGATAGAGATAGGGAAGGTGCCTTAAGTGGTACTTTAATAATCTAACTGCAAGTATTATTATACATTAGGATGTGGCTAAGAGTCCCTCAGTGGAATCAGACAGAACTAGATATCAATTTAGCTCTGCTTTTTATTGATTCTGTGACCTTGGGTTTGTTCCTTAAAGTCCTTTTGCTCATCTTGAAAAGAGTAGTAACAGTAATGCTAATTAGTGGGGTTGTTCTGCAAATGAAGGGTGATGTGTGTTACTTGCTCACTCCAGTGCTTGGCATGGATAAAGTTTGAGAAGATGTGAGGTATTACTATTAAAACTGTTCTTGCTTTTATTAACATTGAGTTATTACCTATATGCCAAACTTTACTATCATATACAATTATGTCTGATTTAATAGAAAAACCAAAAGCTTGGAAGTCAATGCACCTGGGCTCCAGTCTCCATGCCACCACCTACTGGAATGTTCAGATCAGTAGTTTACAGCTCTGAACCTCAGCTTCCTAATTTTTAAAAAGAGGGTTAAACTTGAAGATGACAGGCAAAGAAGGGCTCAGTTCTTTCTAGAAGACCAATTCTTACAGAATTAAGCAGTTAAGCTTTACCAAAGCATCCCAGCCACCTTTCCTCTGACTCTGTGAGCCCTGGTCCTACTTTTGTCAGTGTGTAAATGATTCCATGGAATAGCACTTAGCCTGAAAATTAAGGAGGTTTTCACATCGTCCAGAAAAACCACAGAATGCTGAATAAGGCTGTCTCTACATGCTACACTGGTTTTACTAAACTGTTTTTGTTTTTTTAATGTAAATCAGCAAAACAATAGAATCTGTGGATAGAATATTGAACAGCCAATTTGCCTGAATATTTTTGTTTTTGTACGTGTGATTTTAGCATCACACAGACACCAAGAGAGGACTACTTTCCTGAAGAATGCTTTAGACATTCAAGTTTATGTATTGAAAGAGCTGATTGACTTAAATATCCTTTACCAGGACATACCTGAATCTAATACTTGTCACTATTTATGAAGGGCTCACTATATTCTATAGCTCACATGTCCTACAAGAGGGATACAGAAGTATTAGAAAGAAGAGAGTTCCAATCTGGTGAACTGGAACCTTATAATATTTACTTACTTATTTTCTTTTTTTTCTTATTTATTTATTTATTTATTTATTTATTTATTTATTTATAATAAATTTATTTTTTATTAGTGTTCAATTTGCCAGCATACAGAATATCACCCAGTGCTCATCCCGTCAAGTGCCCCCCTCAGTGCCCGTCACCCATTCACCCCCACCCCCCACCCTCTTCCCCTTCCACCACCCCTAGTTCATTTCCCAGAGTTAGGAGTCTTCATGTTCTGTCTCCCTTTCTGATATTTCCTACCCATTTCTTCTCCCTTCCCTTCTATTCCCTTTCACTATTATTTATATTCCCCAAATGAATGAGACCATATAATGTTGGTCCTTCTCCGATTGACTTATTTCACTCAGCATAATACCCTCCAGTTCCATCCACGTTGAAGCAAATGGTGGGTATTTGTCATTTCTAATGGCTGAGTAATATTCCATTGTATACATAGACCACATCTTCTTTATCCATTCATCTTTCGATGGACACCGAGGCACAGTTCGGCTATTGTGGACTACTTATTTATTTTCTTGTGTGTTTTATTATCTTAGATTGCCTGATTGTAAACTTCAGGATTGTAATGCTACTTGCATATAAATATGACATTGTCATTGCCTACCTCTACTAAGTATTCGCAGAGGGGTTTTTTTGACAAGTATTTTTCCCATTTTTGTCAACCCTGGAAATCTGAAAACCACTATCAAACTATATTACTATCTATCATTTAATGATCACCTTACTACGTGGCTATCACTGTGCTACACACACCCCATTACCCAGCAATCCTACTCCTAGTATATACTTAATAGAAATTCACATGTATGTGCAACAAAAGGCGTATATGAGAATGTTTGTAGCAGCACTTTTTGTGATTAGCCAAATACTCATCTACAGTAGAATGGATAAATCATTACTAAGGTCACACCATACGTAAAATTCATAGAAGATGTGCTTTACATGCTATTATTACTTAATAATCTTCAAAACTCTGCAAGTATTATTATTCTGTTTTATAATAAAGCACATGGAAGTTCTGAAAGCTAAACTGATTTGTCTAAAAGTATGCACCTAGTAAGTATTGCATCCAAATAACCCTCCCCAGAAGACTCCCAATTGAACCCCCATGTCCTCTTAATAGCTGCCATTCATTAAGCACTTTGTGTTTGCCTCTTAGATGCTTTACATATAGCATTGCATTTAATATCATCTCATTTTAATTTCATAATAACTCTACAAAGTTAGGAAATTCAACCTCAGAGAAACAAGAAAGTGGGGAAGTTGAGATTAAAACCCAGCTCCTTTCAATCTCAAAGCTCACATTTGTTGTGCCATGACACATCTCATATGCTTTAAGCTACCTTTGTTTTTCTTTAAATAAATTCATGAGCTTATGGTGGAAATATTTTATTTGTAAAATCAGAGATTGTATAGAAAAAAATTCTTATTATGTTGTAAATATTTATCCTAAAATGTAAAATTAGGTCTATTCAATGTGACAGTCAGTTTTGATATTTTTCCCGCTCACTTTTAATTAAGAATGGTGATGGAGGAAAAAAATAGAGAAAATTAATATTTTCTTTACAATGAACTTAATACTTTAAATGTTTATTTTCAAAAAGTAATTATAAGACCACCTGATGTTTTTATCTGGAATTTATTGGGAAAAAATTGATGAATATTTTCAAGGTTATTTTTGTTTTACTTTATTTTTTAATTTAGTTTAAAGATTTTATTTATTTATTCATGAGAGGCACAGAGACAGAGGCAGAGACATAGGCAGAGGGAGAAGCAGGCTCCCTGGGGGGAGCTGATATGGAACTCCATCCCAGGACCCCCAGGATCACGACCTGAGCCAAAAGCAGATGCCCAACCACTGAACCATCCAAGTGCCCCTTATTTTATTATTTTTTTAATCCATACATTAAGACAAAGTACATAATATAAAGACATATGAAATTTTTTAAAATACCTGTACAATGTTTCAAAATTAGGTCTAGGTGAGAAAAGCATCATATCAGCTCTTTAAAGAGTAAAGGACTCTCAGAAAGCCATTGAAGAGATTGATGTACCCACTGTGAACAGTTCCTGAAACCTTCCTGCACTGATAGCTCTAAAGAGCTGAGCATATACAGTTTTAATTTACTGATACAAAGTTAATAATAAAGAGAGAGAGATCTTAAGTACAGATATTTTAACATTTACTTCATCAAGGCAATCTTTGTAGTAAATTAGAATAGGTTCTCCACTCAAAATGTATTTTATCTTCAGTCTAGTAAACTAGAGCCAAGTGGGGAATCTGAAGTAAATTTTGATTCAGAAGAAATACAACATCAATTCCATTAAATACCACCTTCTACTCTGTGGTACACAAAGTAGATATTCAATAAATATTTGTTGGATACTTCATTGATTTAATTTAGGATAACTTTTACTAGTTTAACAATGAATCTAAAAGTTACAAATCGTTTCATTTCCCAGTGAATTGCATTTTATGAGAACCAACTGTTAGCGCAAAAGTTATTTTAAATTTTTATTTGTTTTCATTTCCCATGAACTTCTAAACAACAGCAAAATTGAATGAAAAATTCTGCTACTCACTGATTTACAACACTAAAAACAAATCTGTTATTTCAACTAGATTCACTCCATAATTTCATTACTTTCTAAAAAAATAAATTCAGTAAGCTTTTACTGAAAATACACAGGGGCAATGGGTTGATGGTACAGTTAGTATAACCTTTAATACAAGTTATTCTAATTCTGGCTCTTAATATAAAATAATTTTGTGTTTGAGAATCTTGCTTCATCTTAATTAGAAACATCACACTACTATATATCTAGAGGCTATATCTGCAGTATTTATCACTGCATTAATTCATAGGAGTTTTCCCTGAATATTATGAAGAGAGGCAGTGCATATTCTCTTTCAGAAAGATGCTTCTGGAATTTCTCAATGGCTATTTCAGGAAAGAAGAAAGCTTCATTTCACGCTTTACATTTTATAAGCTAAATAAATAACAGCCAAAGACTTCTATAACATTCTTCTTATTAAAAGTTTGAGGAATCTAAAGTATTTATTCTCCAAAGGAAAGAGCACATGTGAAAATGTCTTAATAGTGATTTAAAATTAAATTGAAGAAATACTACTGAGGCCAGGGTGACCCTCTCTTTCAAATCTGGTGGGATGAAAGGGGGGAAACTATTCAAAAGAACCACTAGGGCTAGCATTTTAAAACTTTATGCATACTAAACACAGTAGCTATTTATAAGAAATGAACTTGCAGCATTCATTTCACATCTAGTACTAGAGCTATGTTAGCCAGGAAAATAAGACTGTTTTGATTCTTCAGGGCAATATTTAAGCAAAGAACCACAGAAGAAATGGATTCTATTGGAAGAACTTCTTGCCTTTTCTGTTCTGATAACATGCTAACTGTAAACAGATTGGCAAGACTGAATCCATTGCCTCTTAAGGGTCAATTGTGCTTTTGTCCGTATTTATTGACAAAACCTTTGCAAAATCCGCTAGATCTGGCACGATTGTACACAGTTTACAGGTTAAGGGAAGCATTGGGTCACATCACCAGCTCTCTGCAGCTGTCCTGCCCTGCATACATTACAACAATCCAAGCTGGACAGTCTGGATTAGATGCCTTTATACATACACACAGGCAATACAAGCACACACATACACTTCCCTGAATTTACTGGGAAAGTGTTTAAAGAAACTGAACAAGTCCCCGAAAAGGACGAAAAGAAACCTCATAATTTACTCCCTGGAAGTCTGTCAGAGGGCATAAATCAATGACACTCCTCCCCCAATATCGTGTCTTTCTTGCATTGAACCCCCCAAAACCATTACTGTGTCAGATCAAAAACAAGGAAATGACTAGATCAAAACAGCCAGGGTTGAGGACATCTATCTTAGTCATTAGTGCACAAGAAGGTGATGCTGTATAAGATCAGATAGCTATGTGCTCAAAAATCTGAAAATCAATTTCCTCAGATGCATGAAATAGAAACTTGATAAATATCTATTGTGCTTCTGGTACTCCGTATTTATCCTGCATTCAAAATTGTATTTAGTTTCTTGGAGAATTTCTTTTTCCCCTACTCTTAACTCCCAGCCCCTTTTCTGTGCAACCTACCCACAAACACCCTTCCCCCCCACCCTCCCTGGTTACCAAATCTCTGGCATTTCCCACCTTACTTTTCCTGATGAGGATAAGTTTGACCTGGAAAATTTTAATTTCTTTAGGAAGATTACAAACCTTAGTGATAGTACTGCTCTTTTTACTACTGCTTCACTAGTCATTTTTTTCACTGCTTATTTTAGAAACTGAGAGTAGTTTAATTCCGAATTCTTTAGTGAAGGCCAGTCTGTTCTTCAAAAAAATTCCTCTTAGAGTTGAGTACTGTATTGTTTAGTCCTATGTTACCCCTGGAATACATTTTTGTAGGCAATGAAAAAAATCTCGACATACTCACAGAAACATATGTCCTTCTTGGCCATTCCAGTCTGCCTTCTCTTCTATAATGAAACCTTAGTAAATTCTCTCAGAGTGGTAGGTTAATGTTCAGGCTTTCATGGGGATTCTTTGTTTTGTTTTGAAGGGTAGTGGTCACTATAGCAGTCCCTGTTCTACTTCTGTCTTGAGAGTAGTAGACAGAGAAACCTGACAAAAATTTTTATTTTTGTCATTAGAGTTTGAATTAGCCATTTTAATGTGGAAAAAAAAATAGACTGAAGAAATCCTGAGCTTAACTACCCCTCATTAGCTAGTTAGACAACTTTGACAGTAGAATTAAGTTTCTTGAGTGATTAGCAACTTAAAAAAAAAAAAATGTCGCTTAGGATCTGAAAGAGTTAAGCATCCAAAGATGCCCAATTTACTTCCTGGGAGTGGTTTAGGCCCTGGAAGCATTTTGACTCATAGTTTTTAACTTTCTATCTGAAGGAGCAATTCACATCAAGAAAAACAGAACAGAGCCCTCATTATAGTAGAAACATGCATTGTGAGCCCCCTTTATGTCTTGCAGAGACCATACAGGAGAGAGAGCAGTTCTAAATTATACTTCTCACAATGCTTCCCAAAGAGAACATGGCAAATGAATTCAATTCTTTTAAAGCAAATTGAATATCTAAAGGAAAATAAATCCGGACAACTAACCTAGTTTTATGTGTTCCTTTCCCGTAATTTTACTGCATTCCCATTATTTGAATTGGGTTAGATCAAATTTAAGATAAAGCACCTTAACACATATTTGTTGAATGAGCTTTTAAAAGAGAAAGAGAGAGAGAGACTTGTTTTAGGATGGAGAGACAGCTTTCCTATAATTGAATATCACTTGTATTCAAAATGTTTCACTGTTTAGCAATGATGGTTTATGTTATTAAAATAAAGCTAAGAAAATAAATATTCAGGAGAGAGACCCCACAGAACCTGCTAAGATATTATCAGATGTCCACATATAAAAATGTAGAATAGACTGAGGATAAAGCTCTCTTTTCTTATATGTATCAAGATTGCTGATAATAATTGAAATTCTAGGGAAATATAGATTTTTCAAATAATGGGTTTGGCACAATAGCTGCGCACACACACACACACACAAACACATATACATATACATTGATGTATACACAGACACACTAACTGGATAACTAGTCAAGACAGACTCAATTTTATCAATTAGAGGACAGGAACTATTGCCCTTTGGAACAGATTGTTTCAGGGAAAAAAATTACTGTGTAGACTAGGATGGCTCAAATATCTAACCAAAGGTTAGGAATAAATTCTGATAGGGAATTTTCTGGAACAAAAGCATTTATTCATCCTGTTTTTGGAGTCAGCATTCTTATTTCATTGGAGTTTTTTGTTTTTAGGTTTTTGTTTGTCTCTGTATTATACTAATATGCACAAAGCCCTCTTAAGAAGCAGTAAAATGGTATTTATTTATATACTGAACCAAAAAAACAGTTATTGAGAATTTACTAAGTACCAGGTACTGTCCTGGATATGTAGTGAAAACACAGGTAAGTGCAACACAGCCCCTACCTTTGGAATCTCACCTTCCAGCAGGGTTACAAGATACAATGAACTAAGGACTGAGGGAAGAGTACTGTAAGGGTTCATGGGCAGATGGTCACAGGAGACCAGGGTAAGAACAACTGATTTTGCTCTCCCCAGGGGATAGACAGAAGAGCTTCTGCTAGGGTGGGAGGGTGGGAGTGGTGGTATTTGAACTAATTTTGAAGATTAAAGTTGGTATCTGGGGAATGTTGGTGTTTGAATAACAGCCAAAGAACAGTTAGTAGGAGCATGATTTAGTACAAAACCAGGATGAAACAATGGCTGTCATGGTGGGAGACGTAGAGTCCAGGTAGAGGGAATTAGGAAGAGTGAAGCAGTCAGATTAGAAATTTTTGTTGGACAAGCCTGGCTGATCCACTGACTGTCAATATACATACCACCTGATGTAGTATTTCCCACCTCTGCAAACCCCCATAAAGGTAAATGGAGGTATCTGGCAAGTCCCTAGGACAAATGAGAGAAAATAATCCAGGCAGAGGGAAAAGCCTACGCAAAGGCTAAAATGCAGTATAATTGGGAATGGCAAGTAGTAGTTGTGGCTTGAATTTAGAGCATGGGTATGAGTTGCAGTACCACAGCCCTACCTGGTAGAAGACCTGCTTGTCTTGATTGCCTTTTCTACATGACAAGGGCTCCAAGGGGCCAGTGGGAGACCCAAGGCCCTAATACAGTCTGCATTTTCCAAAAAGTGTATTCCAAAAGTATTAGTGAAAGAGCTTCAGTGAGAACTTTGTTGGCTTTTTAGCTTCCTAAGCTAATACTTCATAGGGTATCAAAGACATGTGCCAAAAATAGGCCTCTAAAAACCGGATGGAACCATAGTTGGCATGACATGTTGATTTAAAATTATGCAATCTGTAAAAAAAATCCACAAAGCAACCTAGAAAATAGGTGAGATACAGGTGACTAGGAGATACTAAGGTTGCCCTTATGATAGGGTCCCTTGGGAGTGGAAATAATGCAAGTGCAGTGTTGTAAGTTGAATTGCACATGGAACTTCATAGGATATTTATAGTCAAATGGACATTTATGTAGTCAAATGTCTATATAATTTAGTGCTCATCAATCTCGTAAAGAAAAAGGTGAAATAGAACATGGTTGTATGCTGATAGGTTTCAGAATGGCATCAAATAGTGTGAAAATTCATTTTTTTGTAAGAGAAATGAGGATTACGGATTCCTTATACATAACAGAAATCTAGTCCTTGCCATGCCACTGATGGGTCATGTGACATGGAGGAAGTTATTTAGCCACTTTGAGTCTCTGTCCTTATTTTTAAACTGGAAATGATACTATGGCCTATGAACTTAATTAATTACAACAAAAATTAAAAGATGCCACAGAGATAAAAGTATATGGTAAACTGTGTGATACACATTAAAGATAAGGTATTATCAAAATGTATGGTAACTTTAAAATATCCAAGATACAGCTCACTCAAAAGTGAGTAATACATCATATGAAGTGGGGATTAGAGTACAACAAATATGCAAGATGAAGGTTGGGTAGGAATGGTAGAAATCAGAAAGAGGCTCATTCTTTAAACCAGTAATCCAAGACTGAACTTACTCCAAAAAAATGTTCTCCTGTAAAAGAATAAGTCATCTAATTCATGAGTAGGTGAGTCTTATAAGGGGAAAGCAGATCTAGTCTGACACAGTTATTAGATCAGCAGGCCTGTTGTGAAAACGAAGGCCCATAAGTGTGACTTTTGTGTAGGTCTCTTGTTTGTTAGCTGACAGCACAAGTGTGGAAGTGACAGGCCAGGGAGGCTTTAATAAATGACACCTTAGAGCAAACACATACCCAGAACTTTTCACTGCCAAATAGTGCATGACTGGACAAATGTAAATATCTGGACCCAGAGGAGCCCTCCCTGGTTGTCTAAAGATGCTCAGTGCAAACATCATAAGGAGCCTGGGGACCATTAAGCTTCCACTTTCTTTCAAATTTATGAGTGTGTAGCCTTACAGCTTAGATTTTAGCAGAGCATCAGCAGTATCTTGTAAATGAGGAATGTCATTTTAAAAATTTACATACAGTAGTATTCATTTTTTCTGACGTATAGTTCTATGAGTTTTAACAAATACAGAGATACTGTGGCCCCCACTACAAGTAGAAAACAGACCAATTCTGACACCCTTTGCAGTCAGACTTTTCTCCTATCCCTAACCTCTGGCAATCACTGATCTGGCCTCTGTTCCTGTATATAGTGTGCTTTTCCAGAATTTCCTATAAATTGAATTAATCAATATGCTTTTTTGTTTGTTTCACCTTTACTGGCTTTGGTTCTGAGCTATGACAAATTACTATAAAAATGCATGTTGACCAGCCCATCTAAAGAAGGCTAAACTCAGATTCAGGTGGAGATAGAATTAGTTTTTATGAACCTTGTGGTTTGTTTGTTTGTTTGTTTGTTTGTTTGTTTGTTTTCATTCTTTGCTATAAGAGATTGACAGGATTATGTTCTCATAAATGCTTTTTTGCATTAGGCCTTTCTTTCTTCCAAGGGCATCAATAGTTTTCTATCACCTATGGAGCCTAACTTTATTCGACAATCATTTACTGACCACTTTTTTTATCTTTATTTTTTTCAAGTTTTTATTTAAGTTCCACAGTTATCATATTGTATAATATTAGTTTCAGGTACAATATAGTGATTCAACACTTATTTTGAAATCATGATGTGGTACACAATACTGGTGATTTAGAAGGCAAAAGACCTTATTTATGCTATGGAGAAGCAAGAAGTTCTCCATCAGCTGCTCCCTGATACCAGATGTCTATTATGGAATTCTCAATTCTCCTTAGAAAATACCTGACTTATTTTCACCTTTATTTATTTAACATTTGAACCTGTGCTGTGTTGCCAGGCATCATTCTTGACCCTGGGAATTAAAATAGTGAACAAAGGACAAATTTCTGTTTTAATAGAATTTATGGTCTAGCTGGTGGAGACAAATAATAAACCATAAATGTAATAAATAAGTAAGTTGCATGTTAGAAAGTGAAGAATGGAAAAAAGAAAAGGTAAGTGAAATAAGGGAGTGCCAGAGGAGGGTAGAGTTGTTATTTGAATGATTTATATCTAGAAAAGATGACATTTATTTGATAGAGATGAGATGAGACATGTTATCTAAAGAAAGAACATTTCAGGCAGAGGACACAGACAGTGCAAAGGTCCTTAGGTAGGAGCATGCCCCACGTGTTTCAGGAAGAGCAAGGAGAACAGAAGGGCTAGAACAGAGACAACTGGAGAGTAGGAGATAAGATCATAAATGTAACTGGATAATGGTGACTGAGAGCATGGGGGGCCATGGAGGTCATTATAAAGAATTGGGTGTTCACTCTGAGGGAAATAGGAACCATTGCAGGGTTTTGAGAAGAGACATTACCTGACCTGACTTTCATGTTAGAAAGAACTCTATTGCAAGTGTTTTGAGAATAGATTTTAAGGGGCAATGGAGATATAGTAATCCCAAAGAGGGACAATGGTGGTAAAGGCCACAGCATTAACAGTAGTGGTCAGAAAAGTTGGATTCTGGATATATTGTTAAGGTAGATCAAACATGATTCTCTAAGAATTTGAATGTGGGTTATGATTAAAAGAAAAAAAAAGCATATTCAAAAATGACTCCATTTATTTTTGCCTAGGGATTGGAGTTTGAAATTCTCATTAAATGAGTTATGGGAGAGCATGAATATAACAGATTTGGAGAGAGAAACTCAGCATATGTTGAATGTAAGATAGTTACTAGATATCCATGAAGATTTGGGTTATGTCTGAAGTTTGGAAGAGAAGTAGGAGAGTATGAGCTAGAGATATAAATATGAGAGTTGTTGGCATAGAGATGGCATTTAAAGTCATGACTAGAATACACAGAAAAGGTACCAGATAATCTTCTTGTCTTGGCTTTTATAGCTAAAATGAACTAGAAACCAGAAACAAGAAGGGAAAGTCTCATTCTCTCAAATATTAAACATTTCCTGCAATTTGACCTACTTTTTTCTTAGTAGTGGCTCTCCCTCCCTCGTTCCTTCCACTATGCTTTCTTTTTTTTTCTTTTTCTGCTTTCTTTTTAAATTTAAAATTAAAATTTTAATTAATTAACATATAGTATATTATTAGTTTCAAAGGTAGCATTAGTGATACATCAATTACATATAACACCCAGTGCTCATTATATCAAGTGCCCTCCTTAATGTCCATCACCCAGTTACCCCAATCCCCCCACCCACCTCCCTTCTAGCAACCCTCAGTTTGTTTCCTATAGTTAAGAGTTTCTTATGTCTGTCTCCCTCTCTAATTTAGTCTTATTTTGTTTCTTTCCCTTCCCCTATGTTTATCTGTTTTGTTTCTTAAATTCCACACATGAATTAAATCATGTATTTGTCTTTCTCTGACTGACTTATTTCACTTAGTACAATAACATCTTGTTCTATCCATCCATGTCATTGCAAATGGCAAGGTTTCATTGTTTTTGATGGCTGTGTAATATTCCATTTTATATATAAACCATTTTTTCTTTATCCATTCATCTGTTGATGAACATCTGAGCTCTTTCCATATTTTGGCTGTTATGGACATTGCTGCTATAAACATTGGGGTGTAGGTACCCCTTTGAATCATTGTGTATGTATGCTTTGGATAAATTCCTGACAGTACAATTGCTGGGTTGTAGGGTAGTTCTATTATTACCTTTCTGAGGAACTTCCATACTGTTTCCAGAGTTGCTGCACCAGTTTGCATTCTCACCAACAGTATGAGAGGGTTCCCCTTTCTCTACATCCTTGCCAAAGGCTGTTGTTTCCTGAGTTATTAATTTTAGCCATTCTCACCAGTGTGAGATAGTATCTCATTGTGGTTTTGATTTGTATTTTCTTGATGCCTAATGATGTTGAGAAATTTTTCATGTGTCTGTTGGCTGTGTGTATGTCTACTTTGGTGAAATGCCTGTTTATGTCTTCCACCCATTTCTTGACTGTATTTCTTATTTTTTGGGTGTTGAGTTTGATAAGTTCTTTATAGATTTTAGATACTGGCCTTTTATCTGATAAGACATTTGCAAATATCTTCTCCCATTCTGTAGGGAGAAGTTTTCCTTTGTTGTTCAGACGCTTTTTTTTTATCCTACTGAGTTCCCAACAGTTCATTTTTGCTTTTGTTTCCCTTGCCTTTGAATATGTGTCCAGCAAGACGTTGGTGTGACTGAAGTCAAAGAGGTTGCTACGTATGTTCTCCTCTAGGATTTTGATGGATTCCCATCTCACATTTAGATCTTTCATTCATTTTGAGTTTATTTTTGTGTATGCTGTAATAAATGGTCTTGTTTCATTCTTCTACATGTACCCATCCAATTTTCCCAATTCCATTTGTTGAAGAGACTATCTTTTTTTCCATTGGATATTCTTTCTTGCTTTATCAAATATTAGTTGACCACAGAGTTCAGGGTCCATTTCTGGATTCTCTATTCTGTTCCATTGATCTATGCACCTGTTTTTGTGCCAGTACCATACTGTCTTAATGATCACAGCTTTGTAATACAGTTTGAAGTCAGGCATTGTGATGCCTCCAACTTTAGTTTTCTTTTTCAACATTCCTTTGGCTATTTGGGGTCTTGTTTTTGGTTCCATACAAATTTCAGGGTTATTTGTTCCAGCTCTGTGAAAAATGTTGATTGTATTTTAATAAAAGAAAGGACAAGAGCCATACGATTCTCTCAATAGATGCAGAGAAAACATTTCACAAAATACAGCATCCTTAAACAAAAAACAGGGATGCCTGGGTGTCTCAGTGGTTAAGCATCTGCCTTCAGCTTAGGGAGTGATCCTGGATCGAGTCCCACATCGGGCTCCCTGCATGGAGCCTGCTTCTCCCTCTGCCTATGTCCTTCACCTCTCTCTCTCTCTCTCTCTCTCTCTCTCTCTCTCTCTCTCACTCTCTCTTTCTCTCTCTCTCTCATGAATAAATAAATAAAATTTTAAAAAATACATACACACACAAAAACTCCACTGTGCTATCTTATCCATCACACCAACTTCCTCCATTCAAAGGATAGGAAGAAGAATAGAAAAATAAAAGAGGGAGAAAAGGGGAAAGGATGTTTGTATACTTTTGATTTGATCATATAATCCTATTTTCACAATGATATACTTGCCAGTCACTAAATTTATATAAGGCTTAGTTAATAATGAGGATGATATTTAATTATTCATATTTAAAGAGTCAGGAAGCCCCACTTCCAAATTTTATTGAAGAAGATGGTAGAGAATTTTCTAGTCCTTGCTGTGAAAGAGAAGGCTTCCAGTGAGTTTAACTGAAGTACCTATGCACAGCATGTGGAGATAATTGCTTATTTTCATTGCACATGCCAATTCTCAAGTATTTGGGCTGTTAAATTTGCCTCATAGGGCCAAGAGTCAAGAATAAGACAGATTTTTTATAATGTGATATATGATTAGTTACATTTAACCAAGACCTGCTTTTTCTGTCCCCTGAAACCAAAACTAGCCTCATGGATGGCTAGGAATCATATGGAAAATGTTCGTGTGTTTACCATTCTGAAGTAACCATTCCTTCTCCACTTTATCTTGGCTGTCCACAGGAAAACTAGGCAGGCTCAGGAAAAGCTCCATTTCATATATCAAAGCCTAGGATTTGCACATCTGACCAGGAGTTTGTCATTCGTAACACAATACACACCTCAGTCATGGGAACCCTTCTGCTTTCACCCTGTTCATTGCCTCTCTCAAGACTGTTTTCTCTACGCCACTAGGTCCTGAGGGTGATCCCTCTAGTAGAACTCTCCTTGCTACTGTTCCTGCCTCCCCCCAACTTGGTGATGCCTGTTGACTTCTCCTGTACCAGGGTGAGTGGGACCTTCTGGGGAAAATTGCACAAACAAAAGCAGTGTCCAACAAACCTCTATTACACCCACTATGTAACCTGTTTCACTCTTCCTCATCTAAGTTTCCTACTTCCAAATATTCCAAATTATATTTTGGAAATAAACTCATGCTTACTCTTCTTACCTTTAGTGTATATAGTTGGTCTGTTTGAAGGAAGGTTGACAGGGGAAATAAATAGCCACAGTAGAATTAAATACATTAAAAAGTGAAAGAGTAGAATAAAAAGATTAAAAAAGAAGAAAATTGGCCTAATAGGTTAAGTAAATCACTGTAATAAATAGTATTTTTATATGGTATATAAAAAAGTAAAAAATGATCAAAGATAGTAAACAAAATTTGTATTTAGATAGTAAGCAAAATTTCCTCATTCTTAAAGAACAGAGTGAAATATGGATAGAGAGATGATAAATAATCACAACAGCTGCTATGCTGGTTTGAAATCTAGTGATGTGATAGTAATAAACCCAAAGGATGATGGGCCCTTGAAGGTTGTCCAATAATAAAATGTTGAGTAAATACTGCAGAGATTGCTCCTCCCCACCAGATAGATTCACATCTGTGCAAATAGCCATCTGGCAGACTTTGGTAGATAAAATTATCATGCTTCATTATCTGGATTTCTCTGAGACCCCTAACAAAACATCCACTAGCTCAATCACCACCCAAACAACTATTTTTATCTAGATACAGGATTATTATCTGGAATCTCTTTTCCATTGACCCTAATGTCTGGCCAGGCAATCCTAACTCACATCAAGGGTTGTGAGGTTTTTGGGATTGCAAATTGACATTGTCTTGTTGAAGGTCATATTTCTCCCTATTCTGCCAGAAAAATAAAATTATAGTTTTTGTTTTTTAAAGATTGTATTTATTTATTCATGAGAGACACAGAGAGAGAGGCAGAGACACAGGCAGAGGGAGAAGCAGGCTCCATGCAGGGAGCCTGATGTGGGACTCAATCTCAGGACTCCAGGATCATGCCCTGGGCCAAAGGCAGGCACCAAACTGCTGAGCCACCCAGGGATCCCAAATTATAGTATTTGATACTGATAATGAGTTCTATTTTTGTAGATACCTGGGGAATAATAAAGAAGGAAAATAGACTATACCTAAATCCAAATGGGAAAATAAATAGAAGGTCTTCAACTTTTGTGTAATGAAAACTATGAATTTCTTTGGACAAACTAATTCGAAAATAGCCAAATTTACTCCTCATTTTTCTCATGATGCTGCATACCTATTTTACAGGCCGGTGGTTCTGATAATAGTTTAATACAAAATTTGTGAACTTTCCAAGGGAAGAACACTTTGTGCTATTTTCTGTTAACAGCATATCTTGCTATCATCACTCTACTTTCCATTGATCTCCAGATAAGAACTACATATTAGCAAAGCTGAGAAACAGGGATTTGGAGTTTGATGCAGCCTTCTAGAAGACCAATAAAATATAATCTAAAAGAATGTTACTTTCAGAAGTTGAGCACATACTAGATAACAAATAAAAATACTTTCTGATTTGTTATGATGGACTCTGTGGCCTTAAAGAAATAGATTTCCTAGAACTAACAGAATAGGAATTAGAACAGCATATAAATGATCAATAGCAATAAAATCAAGATTCAAAGAGAAGGGAATCTTTGCTTCTGTTCCTTGTACTGCAAAGAAAAGGTTTGTGTCTTTAAGACTTTGGGATTAGCACATAGTAGGTGCTCCATGAACATTTCTTCAATGAATCTATTAGCAATGACTCTTATAATATTCTACATGTGGCTTTCTCAGAGGCAGTATTTCCTCAACTCTACTACTGAAGATTTAAAAGTACATCGCAGTTTGACGTGAAAAGAAATTGCATGTCACTTCTGCAATTTGGGTGGCAGAAATGAAGGATAAGTAGAAGGACTTAGAACGATGTGGAAGTGACTCATGAGTTCAAAGTTCATCATAAATCCTCCACTTGACTAATTAATCTCTGCTCTCATCATACGGGTATTTATGTGACTCTTTCCCTCTAGGGTGAAATAGAATTGAAATTGAGGGTTTATTGGGACGCCTGGAGCGGCTCAGCAGTTGAGCATCTGCCTTTTGCTCAGGGTGTGTTCCCTGAGGTCCTGGATTGAGTCCCGTATTGGGCTCCCCACAGGGAGCCTGCTTTTCCCTCTGCCTGTGTCTCTACCTCTCTCTGTGTGTCTCTCATGAATAAATGGATAAATCTTTAAAAAAATGAAATTGAGAGTTTATCAAATCCATAGTCATCAGATACCTTTATAGTTAATGCATATGTGTGCATAGGATTGGGGGAGGAGGTCCATGCATTTCCTTGGATATTCTTGGTTTGTTGATAATATATCAAAACCATCTCAGTGCAAAACAAAGCACCTAATAGGCTTAGAGTTAAAGCATCCTCTTCACTAGCTCTTAAATTTGGTATTTAGTCTTACAGCAAGAATTGAGCTTGACAGTGATGCTGTGGAACAATGCCTGTATCATGCTGAATTCATTACTATCTCCACACCCTGAAGAGCAAAAAATTGGGGCAGATGCCCAAGAGATGGCAGACTTGACAGGACTGTCTTCTGATATGAAGTATAATCATATTGGTCTGTCTCTATTGATATTGCTCTATAGATAGATATTCCACTTTTAGAATATTCTGTAACAGAAACTGCATGTCACAGGTTATTATATGATGCTGCTCTCTTATGGTGTGGCATGTTGAAATGTACTAAATTTCTTGAGAGCAGGAGTTGAGTGATGGTATATATGATACATTTTACCACTAAGTGTCTAAAATAGCACCCACTCTATTTCTCCCTACCCCCTTCATCTTGATCACTTTCTCATATTATATATTTATTGTTTCTCCCTCACACTAGAGTGTAAGGTTCACAAGGGCAAGAGGTTTGCCTGTTGATCATTGTTCCCTGGTGTCTAGAACAGTGTCTGGCATATGATAAACACTTAAAACATTTGTTGAATTAATAAATGATATACTCTGTGAGAATCCTGTCTGAGCATGGGTCCCTTTGCTTTAATGTCTTTTCTGTGCACTGCCTCAAGTGGTTTATCTGAGTACTCTTATTCCACTGAATTCAGTGATGCAGTTTGGTTAAATCAGTAGCCCTCTCTTTCCAGTGTGTCTTCCAGCCAAACAACTCCATAAATAGCTCATTTTCCTAGTCTCTAATGGCCCTGTGTTGGCCAAAAGTAATGGCTCCAATGCCTAGCCTCTTCTCACATCAAACAGAGTGAATTATCCTTGTATCTTACTATCACCCCTACAGTTGGCTAAGGACCCCTCTCTTGTTTTTAATTTATCCTTTCGCATTTGTCCTCTTGGCAGTCTTTTCTGTCCTCGAGGTTTTTAACAACCACTTAAACATTAATGAAAGTCAGAATGGTGAGTAAGAACTTGGAATTCAGGCAAATCTGGGGTCAAATGCTGGTGTTAGCACTTGCCAGTTTGTTCCCTAGGCAAGTAACTTAATCTCCTGATGTGTCTTTTCTTTTTCAGTATCTTGAGTCTTTCTAACTCCTTTGATCAAGCCTTTCCACTTCTTATGTACACTGAATAAAATGATTTTCATCAAACACCACCTTATGTTTGTTAAATCCTCTCTAATTTGTCACAGATCCCCAATTACTGACTTACCTAGGGTCCTTTCCCAACTGGTTTTGGGCATTGCCTCTCTTATTCCTTGACTAAACATTTCTCATCCACCGGTCATACCTACCTCCTTTCTTCCCCTCCTACCACATTTATTCTCTCATTCTGATGTCTAAACATGGAGATTTTTTGTTAACCAGTCCTAAATATCTTGTTTGTTTTTTTTTTCGTTTGCCTGTTTGTTTTAAGAATTAAGCTTCAATTCTTAGCACTGGCTTAAGAGTCAGATGACCAAAGCTTAAGTCCTAAAGAGCCCCATACTAGCCAACTTTGAATAAGTCACTGTTCCAGTGATAGCCACAGAATAAAATGATGATTCTAAAAATAAATACTTTAAAAAATTCCATTACCTGATGAAATAAAAATTTGGCAACCCTATGAAGTAGGCTTTGCCCCTAACGATAACAGCAAAATGTATCTTTTGAAATGTTGTTGACCCATGCAAGCCACACCTCTGACAACTCCTAGGTTTGTGGACCTGCTGGTAGATGTGGGCAGGCAAACAGTGTAGCTTAGCTTTCACCAAATGATGCTTAACATTAAATCCAGAGGGACCTATGAGAGATGGGTCTGGAGAATCAGCAAGTAGTTAAGCTTAGAGAGACATGTCTAGACACAAACTACTAATTATAATAATAGATAAGTTATTAGCATAACCAAATTGATATATCAATAAATGAGATGATGTATATGACTGTACTTTGTAACTTCTGAGCTTGATATAAATAAGTCGATAATACTACCGTTTTGTAGCTGATTATATCTTACTCTTTTGATGGAGTTCCTGGTGTTTTTAGACAAGCAATGGAAGATGACTACAGAATCTGGGTCTAGGTTATGGCCTGATGCTGACCCACTGGAGGGCTTCTCCTGTCTGGGATTTTATGTTGGTATCTGAAAAGTAGCCCTTTTTTCTGGCTTCAAAAATTTAATGATGTAGTCTATGAACAGTTATATACCAACAAATTGGACAATGTAGAATCAATGGATAAATTCCTAGAAACCTACAACTTACCAAAACTGAGTCATGAAGAAATAGGAAATATGAGCAGACCAATTACTAATAAGGAGATTTAATCAGTAATCAAAGCCTCTCAATGAATATAAGCCCAGGACTGATAGTTTCACTAGTTAATTCCACCTATCAGGTAAAGAAGAATTAATGCCAATTCTTCTCAAACTCTTCCAAAAAATAAGAGGAGGGAATACCTCCAAACTCATTTTATAAGGCCAATATTATCCTGATGCCAAAATTGGACAAGGACACTACAAGAAAAGAAAGTTACAAGTCAATATCCTTGATGAACATCAATGCAGCAATTATCAGCAAAATATTAGCAAACCAGCATCAGCAATACATTAAGAGGGTCATATACGATGATCAAGTGGGTTTATTTCAGGGATGCCTGGATGGATTAACATCTGGAAAACAATCAGAGTGACAAATCACTTCAGCAAAATGAAGGATAAGAATTATATGATTATCTCAATAATAGATTCAGGAAAAATATTTAACAAAATTCAATATCTACTTATGATAAAAACTAAACAAAGTGGATGTGGAGGATATGTACCTCAACATTATAAAGGCCATATATGACAAGTCCACAGCTAGCATCATACTCAGTGATGAAAAGCTCAATGGTGAAAAGATTGGGATTAATAAATACAAGGATACTCACTCTCACCACTTTTATCCAACATAGTATTACAAGTCTTAGCAAGAACAATTAGGCAAGAAAAAAGAGATACAAATCATCCAAATTGGAAAAGAAAAGTAAAACTATCTCTATTTGCAAATGACATGATACTATATATTTATATATATATTTATATATTTCTATTGAAATCTCTGAAAATTCCACCAAAAACAGAATAAATGAATTCAGTAAATTTTGTAAACACTAATGTACAAAAATCTATTGTGTTTCTATGAGCTATGAGAAAGAAAAATTAAGAAAACAGTCCCACTTACAATTGCATCAAAAGAATAAAATACTTAGGAATAAATTTAACCAAAGTGATGAAAGAACTATATGCTGAAAGCTATACAATATTGATAAAAGAAATTGAGGAAGACATAAATAAATAGAAAGATACTCCATGCTTATGGATTGGGAAAATTTATATTGTTAAAATGTTCATGTTACTTAAAGCATTTTACAGATTCAGTGCAATCTCTATCAAATTTCCAATGACATTTTTCATAGGAAAACAACAAACAATCCTAAAACTTATGGAGGCATCCTACTAATTTTAAACTATGTTACAGGGGATCCCTGGGTGGCGCAGCGGTTTGGCGCCTGCCTTTGGCCCAGGGCGCGATCCTGGAGACCCAGAATCGAATCCCACATCGGGCTCCTGGTGCATGGAGCCTGCTTCTCCCTCTGCCTGTGTCTCTGCCTCTCTCTCTCTCTCTCTCTGACTATCATAAATAAATAAAAATTAAAAAAAAATAAACTATGTTACAGAGCTAAAATAATCAAGACAGTATGATGTTGGCATAAAAATAGGCACATAGATCAATGGAACATAGAGAGCCCAGAAATGAATTCACGCATATATAGTCAGTAGATGTACAACAGAGGAGCCAAGAACAGACAATGGGGAAAAGACAGTCTGTTCAATAAGTGGTGCTGGGAAAACTGGATCCTATTTTACATCATGAATAAAAATCAACTCAAAATGGACACAAAATTTGAACATAAAGCCTGAAACCATAAAACTCCTAGAGGAAAGCATAGAGGATAAGCTCCTTGACATTGCTTTTGGCAATGATTTTTTGGATTTGACACCAAAAGCAATGACAACAAAAGCAAAAATAAACAAATAGGACTGCATCAAATCAGAAAGCTTCTCTACAATGTAGCTTCTCTACAACTTCCTACAATGTAGGAAGACATCAATAAAATGAAAAGGCAACCTACTAAATGGAAGAAAATATTTGTGAATCATATATCTGATAAGGGGTTATTATCTAAAATATATAAAGAACTTATAACTCAATAGAAAAAACAAACAAGCAATCCAACTAAAAATGGGCACAAGATCTGAATAGAGAATTTTCCAAAGGAGACATACAGATGGGTAAGAGGTACATGAAAGGATACTAAACATCACTAAATATGAGGGAAATTCAAGTCAAAACCACAATTACATATTCACCTCACACCTGTTAGAATGGCTATTATCAAAAAGACAAGAAATTAAAAGTGTTAGTGAGGAGAAAAGAGAATTCTTATGGACTGTTGGTGGGAATATAACCTGGTGCAGCCATTATGGAAAACAATAGAGAGGTTTCTTAAAAAACTAAAAAATAACTAGCAAATGATCCACCTAAGCCACTTCTGGGTATACATCCAAAGGAAATGAAAATAGGGTCTCAAGGAGACATCTGTACTCCCATGGTCATTGCAGCATTATTTGCAATAGCTAAGATATAGAAACAACCTAAGTGTCCATCAACAGATGAATAGATTGAAAATATACATTTACAATAAAGTAATATTTAGTCATGAGAAATAAAGAAATCCTGCCATTTGCGACAATATGGATTGACCTTGAGGACATTATGTTAAGTGGAATTAGCCAGACAAAGACAAATACTGCAGGGTACCATTTATATGTGGAATCTAACAAATAAAGAAACAACCTCAGAGAAACCCCGCAAAACAAAGTCAAAATAAAATTCAGCACCTTAGAGTAGAAGAGTTGTTGCTAGGACCTGATGTTAGGGGAAATTAGGAAGAGGTTGTTAATGGGTACAAACTTTTAGCTGTAAGATGAAGGTCTGAATATCTAATATAAAACACGATGATTATAGCTGATAACACTGTATTGTATAATTAAAGTTTGCTAAGACAGAAGAATGTAAATGTTCTCAGACATGCACAGAAAAGATTAATACATGAGGTGATGGATATGTTAATTAACTAGGACAGAGGAATCCTTTCATAATGTGTGTATATATATATACACACTATATATATACACAATATATATATATATAGACTATATATATTTGATATATATATATATATCAAATCACCATGGTGTACATTTTAAATACTTTATAATTTTATGTGTCAATTATACCTAAATAAGGATGAAATTTTTAAAAACTTAATGATATGAATGGCAATTAATTTTTATTTTTTAGTCCATTGTCTTTGATGAAAACCCATTAAATATTTTCAGCTCTTCCTCTGTTAAAATTCCTATCTTGCATCACTTTTATTTACTTTAATTTTTTTAACCATTACTCATGATAATTTTTGCCAGTGAAATGATTAATATAAATATGCTGTTCCAAAATTTTATTTCAATAATGACAATTTAACAATATTGTAATACTAATAATACCTCAAGTTGTATATCACTTATCAGCCTTCAAGTGGATATACATCCTCATTTCAAGAATAGAGGTGGAATTTCAGGGAGAAAAGTGATAAATATTATGTCTATATAACCTAAAGACATCAGTAGCTAACGATTCAAATATTGGGGTGTGGGGAGAATAAAATGAATTTGTTTGATGTTATTTTTATACAAATATATATAGGATTTTTTAAAGAAAATTATGCCATACAGCTATATGGCTTTCAAATTCATAAATAACTGACCCCAAGTGTTTTGTCATGAATATAAATCAAACTGAAGAGACCAGTGGTGCACAAATAACCCAAGGCCAGCCAAATCAAAAATGAACAATCCATTCTCACATCCAATCGTATTGTATGCACAATGACAAACATATGCACATTTTAAATATTCAATGTATTGAGAAGTTGAGGTTATCCAGTTAAAATATCAGGATTGATTGATTTTATTTTTCTTACAAGTAATCAGCTGCCCCTAGATAATCAATGAGTAATTTAAAAGGAAACAAAATCATTTTTTCACAATGATTTTCACACTCCTGAGAGATATCAGTGGAAAGTGTTAAAAAAAAGAATCACTTAGGCTAAGGAGTTTGAGTTCTGGTCCTTTATTTTCCAAATACTAACTGTATGACTTTAGGCCAATGCTTTCTCTATGCATCAGTTACTCCACATGTACATTCTTTCAACAAGAGTGATCTTGATAAAACCAGAATCAAATATGTCACTACTTTGCTCTAAATCCTCCAAAGGATTTTTAAAGTTTAAAAATTTTTAATTGAAGTATACTTGGCATAGAATATTATGCTTAGTTTCAGGTGTACAATATAATGATTCAACAATTATATATATTGTACAATGCTTACCGTAATCAATGTAGTTACCATCTGTCACCATACAAGTTATTACAGTATTACTAACTATATTCATTAACTATGCTATGCTTTTTATCCTCATGACTTATTTATTTTGTAACTGAAAGTTTGGATGTTAATTGAAGTAAATACCACAGTTTTGGAACAGTGTTTGAGGCTGTAGATCTGGCTTCCTGTGTCTCCTCTTGCTATAGATCTGGCTTCCTGACTGATTCTCGCTTGCACACTCCATCCCAGACACACTGAACTCCAACAGACCAAGTACACAGCCTCCTGCTTTCCCCCCATTTATCCAAGTGGTTTGCTTCCTTCCTTTCTTAAATCTTTACTTAAATACCACATTCTTAATGAGGCAGTCCTGTCTCAACACTCCTTGTATTCTTTCCTGCTTGATTCTTCTTAATAACCATCAAGCATACCATTAAGATTTCCTGGTTTATCTTGTTTATTGTCTGACTCTTTTCCTAAAATGAAAGCTTCACAAGAGAGTTTTGTCTGTTTTGTTCACTGTTGCATCTCCAGCACCTAGAATGATAGAATCAAAAAGCATTTCACAAATATTTGTTGAATATTTGTGAATTTGTTGAATAAATGAATTGACCATGTATTTCCTGAGCACAAGTAACTTGACATACATCATGCTGGCTGCTGAAATCCAAAGGTGAATAAAATTGCAATCCTAATCCTTAGGGAAGTCACATTATGCACTTGTGAGTCAACTCTTGCCAAAAAGCAGTGTAAGTTTAATAAGATACCAGGACTATTGGTCACATGGAGGTTGAAGCGTCAAACTCTTGTGGAGACTGAGGAAGGCTCATAACAGAGGAAGACTTAAACTGAGATGTGTAGCATTCCATCCATTGGATGAAGACAAAGACAGAGGATAAGTTTAAGGGCATTCCCTAGGGATACCTGGGTGGCTCAGCCATTAAGCGTCAGCTCAGGGATCCAGTTCCACATCAGGCTCCCTGCATGGAGCTTGCTTCTCCCTCTGCCTGTGTCTCTGCCTCTCTCTCTCTCTCTCTCTCTCTCTCTCTCTCTCTCTCTCTCATAAATAAATAAAATCTTTTTTTTTTTAAAGAGCATTCCCTATATCACAGAGTTTTAAAAAATAAAAGGAAACAGTGTATATGGAAGTGCTTTGCAACTAGTGCAATAAAAGAGTGTGTGAATTATCATTATTTACCTGTGTTGATTTTTCTTTTCCCATTGGTATCATCTCACAGAATATTTCATAATACATTATGGCAAAAGACAATCATGCACATTTGAATTTTACTGGAACAGATCATTAAAATTGAGAGATTCATATTGGTCAAAGAATATATGAGATGTTTGGCATGCCTAAGCATTTTTAAACCTGTTTTTTCAGTAATTAAATGCTGTTATCTCTAATTTTTCAGGCTGACTACAAATTAAGTAGGACACTCTGAAAAAAGTCTTAAAATAAGCCATGCTATATTTCTCAAGTGTACAAATTGTTAATTAGAACCGGGAAGTGAACAGAAGGGGCTTAAAATACCTTCAATTTCAAATTAAAACTGAAAATGGACCATGCTTGACACTGACATTAAAAAAGAACTTAGAATTATGAGGGCTGAAATAAAAGTTGAGAATTTCTGAAATATTTAAATAAGTTTGACTTTAAATTTTTATATGTATTGATTAAAATGTGTATTTTGCCTTTTTATTTTAATAATTTTGAATATTTTAGAAGAAAAGTAACTTTTTTAGAAAATAAGAAAATATTTTTTGTATTTTTTACATTTACTTTACCTTACATTTTTTATAATATACTCAAACTTTATATATTTTGAAATCAATTGCATTTTGTTTTTCAATCATTTAGATCAGTGGTCAGCAGGTTATGTCCTGCAGACCAAATCTGCACCTGTTTTTGTATAGTCTGCATTTTACAATGTTTTTTACCTTTCAGTTAGACAAAATCAAAAGAACAATATTTTTGTGGCATGTAAATACTGTGTGAAATTCTTATTTTAATTTGTTCATAAGTAAAGTTTTATTGGAACACAGACATATTCATTTACATGTCACTTATGGTTGCTTTCACATTACAGCAGCAGAGATAAGTGGAGACAAACTCATAAGGGCCACAATGCTGAAAATATTTACTATTTGTTTTTTACAGAAGAGTATAATTATGTGGACATCTTGATTATAAAAATGTAGTATAGGGATCCCTGGGTGGCGCAGCGGTTTGGCGCCTGCCTTTGGCCCAGGGCGTGATCCTGGAGACTCGGGATCGAATCCCACGTTGGGCTCCCGGTGCATGGAGCCTGCTTCTCTCTCTGCCTGTGTCTCTGCCTCTCTCTCTCTCTCTCTGTGACTATCATAAATAAAAAAATTTAAAAAAATTAGAAAAAAATTCTAGAAAAATAAAAAAATAAAAATGTAGTATATATTTAAAAAAACATTTATATTTTAAATACATAATAATTTATCAAGGAGACTTTTTTATTTTATTACCTTTCTAAGTATCACTGACCCATCAACAGAACATAGCCTTGCATGAATCATTTGCATTTTGGTGTTTTCAATGTGTTTATCAATAGGGAGAAATGAATGTATTTTATTTAACAGATTGTTGACTTGATTTATAAATTTAAGTATTTAGACATATGGTATAGGTGGGGCTCCATTTGTACTCTTGCCTCCAGTTCTATGATATTAGGGGAGTTGAGGAACCAAGCAACCATTAAGAAGCAGAAAGGGTAGAGGAGGTAACAGAATGATGGCTAAGCGAGTGACTTGATAGAAGACACTTTTAAAAAAAAATTGAGCAAACTAGGGTCAAAAAAGCAAGCGTGTCTCTGGGCCCTGTGGGAATCTGTGTCCTCTAAAAAAGGTAGCTTACCTCCAGGAAAAGCTTTCTCTTCCTAAGTGACTCCATACATCACACAGGAGCAAAATAAAGCACAGTGAGATGATTAGTCATACTGTTATTATGATGATGCATAACTAACTAAAGCAATCCATGCATCAAGGAATCGTTAAAACTCCAGAGATTACAAAAAGATTTAATTTCAAAATTATCTATCATAATGACCTTACATGGAAGTTTCAACTTTATGGCATTAAAGATGCAACATTTAACTCTCCTTGTGCCTTAGACTCATTTGTCAGCAGCATTTAATGAATACCTTTCGAGTTCCAGACACTGCACTAAAGAACAATGAAATAGAACTATACAGTTCTACATGGTCACCACTAGCCACATATTGAGCACTTTAATTGTGGCCGGTACAAACTGATGTGTATTCCACGTGTAAAATACGCACTGGATTGGGAACACTCACTATGAAAAAAATATATAGAAGTTTCAGTCATAACTTTTTATGTTGGTTACATGTTGAGAAAATAATATTATAGATATATTTAGTTATATAGATTTTTATTAAAATTAATTAGAATAAGTGCCCTCAAGGAGCTCACATTTTAGGCAAACCAATTAGTAAATAAATAATGGCAGATGACAATCATAAACACAGACTGCTTTGGCAGCATCTAGGTAAGGTGCCCAGTTGAACCCGGGAAGGTCAGAGGAGCGTGCAGCAGGAAATGATGCCCAAATGAATCTTCAAGGATGAGCAGGAGATAACTTTTAGTCGAGGCAGAATGTTCCAGGTAGAGAATACAGCATGTGCAAAAGCATAGCTGTTTGAAATAGCTTGTGTTTGAGAAAATATTAATAGTTTGGTATATTTAAAATTTAAAATTGGGGGAGGTTTACGGGAATGGGAGAAGCAAAGCTAGAGAGGTAGTCAGGCCTCTAATGAAGGGCTTTTGAAAGCCAGGCATTAAGGAATGTTTGAAGGAAATTTTGGACCTCATCTTATGTATGAAAGTGTGCCATCTTCCACAAATGTTGAAAAAGCACTTATAAACTCAGAATGAACCTTCTCCAGCACAGCCTAATGTGAAGTGTAGAAATGATATTGATTGTTCCTTCACATTCCATCCAGGAATCAACTAACTTAAGGCCAGTCAAACAGAAGAGGAGTGCCCACCTTATTTGTTGCATATGTATAAAATATAGATAATGCTTAGAAAGGTGCTGAAAAGTCAAAGACCCTGTTAGGTGACAGAGAAAATAGTTTTCTAGAGGAAACTAGTTTTCTAGTTACTCAGGCAAAGGCTACTTCCTTCAGCTGTAATCCACTATTTATGCAAAAAAGCAAGCAATATTCCCTTGTCTAGGAGACACTGAAACTTTACATGCTCTATGCAGTCTTCATGAAAGAGATGTTTATAAGATCAGGGACTTTGCAAAAGAATCATGTTTCAGGGCCAGTTCTGCCTCAGGAACTGATCATCCTGGCATAAGCATTGCTTGGCTCCTGCTGGAAGAGTCCTGTTCTGCCAGTATCTATGGCCACCTGATTCCCCAACAAAAGCTTCAACGCTACCTCATCCTGGTGCCAATTGATTCCTAAGTAAGGAACACTTTAAGGACCCCTAATTTAGCATATTACTTAACTAAATATTGCCTCATATGTATTCTGACCTTGGATTCCAAGTCTAGTAACAAGACTTTGAAAAAGCACTTCCTTGAACCTCAGCATCTTTTGAATGGGCAGCTGCCATTCTCCTTTATCTTATCCAACTGCTGTGCTTCATATTCTTGGCTGGACCTTCTTGCTCTCCATGCCTGTTCTATGCTGATAAACATGTCATGATTCTTAGTCTTGTTCCACCTCTGGGCCAGTGTAGCACAGTTGATGGACCTGGGCACCCTCCGTCTCTACATCAATAGTGCCAGTTGTAGACTCCACATTGAAAATGCTCACTGAGAAGAGCACACTATTTAAGAAATTGGTAATGCACTTGCTTCCATTGAAAAGACTATTTTTGACCCTTAATATTATAGTTTTTATTTTATTTTATTTTTTTTTTAATTTTTATTTATTTATGATAGTCACAGAGAGAGAGAGAGAGAGAGACAGAGGGAGAAGCAGGCTCCATGCACCGGGAGCCCGACGTGGGATTCGATCCCGGGTCTCCAGGATCGCGCCCTGGGCCAAAGGCAGGCGCCAAACCGCTGCGCCACCCAGGGATCCCAATATTATAGTTTTTAGATGTGGTATCTGATTGATTTTATGAGCTTGGACTTCCTCTTCACAAGCTAACTACTCCATTGTAACACCAAAGTTGAATTTTCAAAGGTGGCAATAATCTTCAATTTTTACTTTTTTTTTTTTCAGCTCCTTAATTCTTTTGAACCAAAAGGTGAAATGCTAGGAGTTAGAGGTGAATTAACTAATTGTTTGGCTGGATTGTGGAACGTAGAATGAATACTTCTGAAAACCAAGAACTCCCATTGATACAAATAACCCATTTTCTATATGCTCCTGTTAATTTTCCTGATTTCCAATCTAGACTAGCTGGACAATTTTAGCCTGTCTCCAAAAAGCCCAGGATCTGATCCTGGTCCTCGTTTCCTGAAGAACAGCATGGCTGAAGTATTTTCTCCCAAGTGCTTTCTTCATGGTCACACTCTGGGTTTCACAAGTTTACCTTTTTCTTTTTCAGGTGATTTGTTATAGCTTATAGATCTATATCCTATAAGCACTGGGGAAATAAAATAAGAATAGGCAACCATAAATCTATTGCTTTGCTCCAACTTGTCAGCTACTGTCTCAGTCATCTATTTTTTGGTAGTCTTTGAAGATGCTGAGTAAATGGAAGAAGTGACTGATTTTTTTTAAGTAATTGAAGAATAATACCTCTCTTGGTGATAATGAGTCATTTACACTGGAGTGATTTTTATTTTTTCATCTGGAACTGTATAATGCAAAATTAATTTTGGTGGGTTTTTTTTTTTTTGGCCTTTCATCAGCCTGTGGTATTTAAATACTTTTTCAAAAGTGTGTTATTGGGGCACCTGAGTGACTCAGTTGGTTAAGTGTCTGCCTTCAGCTCAGGTCAAGATCCTGGGGTCCTAGAATCTTTAAATCTTTTTAAAAATCTTTCAAAATCTTTTAAAAAATAATAAAGTGTGTTATTAACAAGTCAGCTTACTAGGAGAAATCTTATGATTTAGAATTTATGAACCAAAGGAAGGGCTGTAGGAACCACAAAGACAATATAAGAGAGGAATAATAGGAGTAACTATGCCATCCAAGCTGAAGGAAGATGAACATATACTGAATCTTTTGTTATTCTCAATAGTGTACAGCCTTTGCTCAATTTGCTGCCAGGTTCTTTCAGGTGGGGTGAAATGCGGAGCCAGAGAATAGGGATATATTTTAGGAATGATTAAGAGCTTAAAAAGGCAGAATCAATGACTGTACCATTCTCCCTTTGAAAACAGGATCCGTCCCTAACAATGAAAACTCTTCAAAAGCGATAGTATTTTCTTTGGTGACTTCTGACTGAAAAAAAAAAAAAAAAAAAAAAAAAAACTGCTTTCAGCCACCCACATGTCTGCATTGTTATTACCTAATTTATGGTAGTTAAGGAAGCATCCCAAGCAATGTTTAAGGTTAATCTCAGTATTTATGTGCCATCAGTAATTCACTCTGCACTGCTGGGGTTTGCTGAGCTTGGCCACACCAGCCAGTCAGTTCTCGCCACAGTACAGTGGCAAGAAGAGATACCTGGACAAAAAGAATAATTCTTCCTGGGGTGATGGTGTTGATGGTCAGGAAACCTTTTCTGAAGGAATAATATCAAAGAGATCATCAACTCATAGGGTGGTTGTTTCTGTTTGTTTTTAACTTCCAAAATATTTGGGAGCTGTTACATCTAATCTCTGATCACATCTAATCTCACAAACTCATTCTCAAAGGAGGAAGCAGTAGTAAATTTGTATTTTTCCGTTGTGTGATCACCCTGATTGGTGTCAGGTCTTGGGGCTTGTGAGGGCAATCTTGTTTTTATGTCAGGTTTACACTGTACTCTTTTTACTCCGGGTACAGCATTCTCAGGAAGACTCTGAGCTATCTCAGACAGGAAAGTAGGTAATTGAAAAAAAAAAAAACTCTGGAAAAAAAAAAGAAAAAAGAAGAAAAGAAAAGAAAAGAAAAGAAAAGAAAAGAAAAGAAAAGAAAAGAAAGAAGGAAGAAGGAAGGAAGGAAGGAAGGAAGGAAGGAAGGAAGGAAGGAAGAAAGAAAGAAAGAAAGAAAGAAAGAAAGAAAGAAAGAGAGAAAGAAAGAAAGAAGAAAGAAAGGAAAGAAAGAAGAAAGAAAGAAAGAAAGAAAGAAAGAAAGAAAGAAAGAAAGAAAGAAAGAAAGAAAGAAAACAAACAACTCTGGAAGCTGAATCTGCTCACCATCATCCGTTATTATCACCTAGACACAGCCTCTCGTGAAGCCTTTGTATCTGAGAAGTCTGCCTCCAAAGTCACAATGGCAATTAATAATGTCCACACCTAAATAAAAATTCCTACCACTGCTCTTACTGGTAATGTAAGATTCCTCCTGTTTCTTTCATAAATTAGTTGATAACTGTCTCTGCTTCTCTTTTGAGTGAAAGGATTTTAATTACACAACGCACAGAAGCACAAAGCTTCATCTCACAGGCAGCAGGCAATGGAAGCTCATGATAAAAGCACATTAAACCTTCATTGAGGTTGTTTATACATTTCTGACAGTGGCTGTGGTTGTCTCTGATAGCAGGGACAATAAATCAAAACCTGAGGATGTTCTTTTCATTAGCCAATGATTTTATAGCCTGTGGTAGTTTTTTAACTATCTATGCATAAAATGGGGTGATATAATTTGTAATTACTGGAAATAACTAGTTTTAATTCCCCCAATGGATATTTAAGCCTTTTATTTGATTTGGATGATTCAAGTTGGCTTCAAAATAATACATTGATAGTCCCCTATTAGTTGACACAACCCACTGTGCATGCTGAGAACTTCCAAAGGCTTCTTCTTCAGCCCTGTACTTGGGGGTTACATTACTCTTATAATTCAGAGTGGCCACCATAGTGGTAAGGTTGATCCCAAACAGATGACAAAAAGAAAAGCCTCTTCAATTCCTGGGGAAAAGATGGGAACAGGAAATGAAATGTGAGGAGAAATGTGGAGAGAGAGTTCTCTCTGGGAAAGCAGAAGTGACTGTATTCTCATCCTGGCCGTATCACATACCATGTGTGTAGACTTTGGTTTGTAATCTAATCTCTCCCATTTTTAGTTTCCTCATATGATGGAAGTTATGACGTTTGTCTCACTCAGAGGACCAGTGAGACAACGTCTGTGACAGTGCTGTGCAGTTGCTGATTCAGTAAAAGGTGCTCAGTAAATCAAGATTCCTTCATTTGTTCATCCTCAGTGTGTGCCACAGAGTGGTCTGAGTTTTCCTTATGTCTCATCCAAAAGAGCTGCATGAAAAATCAAGAATGCTAATAACAACAATAATAATAATAATAGAAAGAATGCCGTGGTCTCTTTGAAGTCCCCAGGTGTCATCCTTTTGCTTTCTAGCAGGAAATCACAAGTGAAATTTTGAATTTCAGAACTTTAGTTTGATGCTTCAGGTGTGGATATAACTTAAAATTTGAATCCAATCCCAATCTAACCAATCAATGTTAGAGAAAAAAAATGGCAGAAATATATCTAGTTTGAAATGCAGAATCAAGTTTCCTGGAGTGTCAGGAGTTCTCTGGAAATATTTGCAAAATCTTGTCATTGAAAAACATTGTGATTATAAGAAATAGGCAGTCCTAAAACCCTAAAGAGTGAGTGACAGCACAAATCCCATTTGCAGGTGGGCCTGGGGTAGAACAATCTTTCTCTTCCAGCTCTTGCAGTTGTGACATCACATCAGGAAATCAGTGTTGGTCACCTTGTTTAATATCAGTTGCTGAAGTGTTTAGGCTGATACATTTTCAATTGCATATCTCCTAGTGATATAGGCCAAACAACTAGTGATATAGGCCACCAAACTCTGGACATGACATGGTCAGATAGAACTTTCTTATTTCTTCTAATAAAATATATAGAATTAATTGTGCTTTGAATCTGCCATAGGTGTCATTGTCATATTATTACTATTATTCTTATTTTCATACTTCAACCTAATTAATATACCCATACCAATATTAAAATATAGTAACTTTATCTGCCAATATATAATAGCAGTCATTAATACATGTGTATTACATGTTATGATAATATCTCTATTTGCTTAGCACTTTTCAGGTGCCAGGCTTTACATATGTTATTTTAAATCCTCACAACATCCAAGCAAGACACAAATTGTTGTCCTGAAGTTATAGGTAAGGAAAGTTGAATGAGGTTCAGAGACATTTAGCAAATTTTTCAGGGCTGCATAGCTAGTAATTGAAAGCTAGGATTCAAATTCAGTCTGACGTAATTCCAAAACCCAAGCAATTTTGGAGTTGCATATCTTCCTGCATCTTTTTCTTGGAAAGTGGACCACAATCTAGTATAAGATGTGTCATATATGGAATAACACAGTCCACTGCAGTTCACAACAGAGCCTAAAGAGTGGTTGCTATTTTAGTTTCTGTTAATGCCATAAATGTGCCAAATAACTGTCACTTCTATGTGGGCAAATTTTAACTACCACATGAACTACATTTACAAGAAGATGCCTAATGTACTGTGGGTTGTTTATGGGAGCTTTTGAGTAAGGTGAATCATTTAGGACAGTTTATTTTCACAGTTGGACAGGAGTGGATTAATAAAATACAAACAGAAGAATTGTAAGCAAACTCAGTATAAGGTGGACACAGCATATTATGAGGCTAAGAGAGCCAAGTTTTGAACTTAAAGACCCCCAATTCCTGTTTGTAATCCTGATGCAGATATCACTGGCTTTCATTTCACAAGACCGACTTTGTTGTAAATGTAAAGCTTTTCCTTTAAAAAATCTGAATTGAACCTTATTTACTACAAGTTTGTTTTTTTCTGACTTTCTACTGTGTTTAGTTTAAGCCAAAAAAACTTGGAATCATCCTTGATTTCTTTTTCTTATATCCCATACCTGATCCATCCAGAAACCCTGACGTCTCACCTTAATGATTCATTGAGAATATCAACACTTCTTACCATCTCTGGAGGTACACCGTGGTCTGAGTCACCATCATTTCTTGCCTAGATTTCTGTAATAACTTCCTACCTGGTCTCCCTGCCTCACCCTTGTCCTCATGGTCTGTTCTCAATACAACAGCCAGAATGGTCCTTGTAAAACCTCAGTCAGTAAGTCACTCCTCTGCTATAACCCACCATTGACTCCCCATCTTTTTCAGGGCAAGAGTCTATACACCCCGCAGGACCTTCTTCCTCTCATTGCCTCTCTGACCTCTTTTTCTATCATACTTCTTACTCCTCCCACTTTGTGGGCCTAGAAAAGTGCCTGGCACATAATAGGTACTCAATAAATATTTGCATAATGTTGAATAAATAAAAATGTGATGTCAGTATAGGGAAAGGAAACAATGGTTCTACCTTATGTTTTAACATTTGGCAGATATTCTATAAACATAATGTATGTTTTTGATAGTAGTTAATTTCATACTAGACAAAGCTGGCATTTGGCCAGCATTTTGGACTAAAGCGGCTTTGGTATAAATGCCTCATCTCTGGAACAAATGGCCATTCAAGGAATATAATAAACCTTTGGTTCTTTCTGGATGTAGAAGACTGACCTGGGTCTGCACCAGGAGGGTCTTGTGCTCTCCGAGGGCTAAATGACATTCAAGAGAGACAGTAACTTTTATGTTTGCCCCTAGTTCTACATTCCATTGCCTGTGGTAGCAGCAGCTCTTCAAACAGCAACGTAAAAGGACAAATACCAATATCAGCAGCAGATGTTATAGATATTCCTTAAAGAAATAGTTATAGAGTCATACAAAAAAGTAAAGAGATTCAAGAAAAATTTAGTCATAGATCTATCTTAAAAGATCATCAATAAAAAACCGTAATAAGAGGATCACTATCTGTAGCTAACCAGTTATAAAAGATAAAAGCAAAGAGCAACAATGAACCCTCGTACAGACTCTATATTATAGTTCCTGCAGTCAGATTTGTTTTGATCTTATTTTTATCAAGTTGAGCCAATGGTTTTGACCAAATTTATCCAGAATTCATAAATTTGTGCTCATACTGCTTATACTCTACCTACTTCCAAGAGACACTAAAAAATAATGAAAATGAGGAGCAGATTACTTTCAAAGGTCCAAGTAATTACACTCTTAAAAAGAATGAAAACTAAATACCATAGAATAGGTGTAGAAACATACTTTTTAAATGATATATTAAGCAACTTCACATAACATCTAGGTATCATTTAAGATATACTAGGTTATGCTGCAATGGCAAATGATCTCAAAGCTTCCATGACTTCATACAATATAAATTTATTTCTTACCCCCATTATGCATCCAATATGGTTTAAGAGTTACCTATAACTGATCAGTTAGAGATCAGTTAGAGAGTTTGCCTCTAACTGATCAGTTTTAGATTCAAGCTGACAGCCTCTACCATCTTCTAGACCTTATCTATGGCTTTCTTGTTTAATATAACTGAAGAAAAAGAGCTAGAGACTTGACATCCAGCAATTAAATGCTTTAGCCTAAAAGTGACTCATATTACTTCTTGTCACCGCTCCTCTGGGGACCAGAATAAGTTGTACAGCTAGTAAGCTATTCCTACCTCCAAAGAAACAGGGAATTATAGTCTTCTGTATATCAGAAATAGAAAAGAACTAGATATAAGTGAATATACTTAATAATATCACAACTTAGAGCTAAGCTACTTGGCAGTGAAGGCCAAAAAATGAGTGTTTTAAATAGCTCTCTTTGCCTAATAGAAGATCAAACCACTTTATTAAGAGAGAAAAGCTTTTACTCACATCTCTCCTAACTTGGTTGGATTTTGGCCCTTTTACCAAAAAATATGCTGTTTTACTTAGTTAGGGGCATTTCTTATATCAATCTTTGACAAACATGCCAAGGGATTAATTTATAATTTTGTAAAGTCTATTTTATTGAGAAGACAGATAATCCAGATACAGAGAATTCTGGTAATTTGTTTCAAAGAGTAACCAAGTAGAGCGAATATAGAATAATGAATATCTGGCACATCCTTCAGAATCTCTAGAGTGTTAATTATTTCCTTGGGATATTCTGATGTATAGTTTGTTAATTTCTGCAATTCACCATCATTAGAATAAACATTGCTTACTCTAAATAATACCAAGTGATATGAATATAGATTTTAAAGGGAGTGGGCAAGAAAGTTAATTATCCCAGTAGTTGCCATTTTCCCCCTCATAGATCCATTCCCAAAAAAAAGAAGAGCTATTAAAATCATATAAGAAATAACTGCATTAATGGCAAAATACTAGAATCATTTCCACTAACATCAAAGTAAAGAATATGATAAGAATGTCTGGCATTACATACATTATTCAGTGATGTTTTGCGAATCCCAACCAATGGAATAAGAAAGCAAAAGAAATGTGGTATAGATATTTGGAAGACCAAACTAATAGTATTTATAGGTGAGATGATCCTTTACCTGGAATATTTAAGAGAATCAGTTGAAAAACTTGTAAAATTAGAAAACCAATCATGAGTTACACACTTAAAAATATATTTCTTTGCCATATATCAGCAATAACAATTATAAAATGTAAGGGTAGAAGATTTCATTCTTAAAATGGTCAGGACCTAAAAATTCCAAGGAGTAAATTTAACACAAAATGCATAAAACCTAAGTGGTAGGACCACAAGACTTTACTTAAAGACATAAGATAATACCCGAATAAATAAAGTGGTGATTGGGTTTCTGGATAAAAGACTCAGTAACTTAAAATTTTCAATTTTTTCCAAGTATATTTTTAAAATCAATTTAAACCCACTGAGAATCCTTATAGGCCTTTTGTGAAACTGGAGAAAGATGATTTTAAAATTCAGTGGGAAGGTGATATGTGAAGGCAGAATTAAGTAAATTGTGGAAAAGAGGAACATTGAGAGGGATTTGCCTTTCCAAATAATAGAACTCTATAAAGCTACATTAATTAAAATAGTGTTATAGTTTCAAAAAGTAAGCAATGAATCAATGATACAGAATACAGGTAGACTCATGCAGAGCACTGAGTAATATATAGAATTGTTGAATCACTATATTGTTCACTTGAAACTAGTATGTTAACTACACTGGAATTAAAATTTAAAAATATAAACTATTTGATAAATTATCTTTACATAACTAGTTTATCCATCTGAAAACAAAACCATAAATTTACATCCTTTCCTCATACCATATGTGAAATAAATTCCAGATGGACCAAAAGTCTAAATATATAAGAATTTATAAGAGAATTAGAAAAATATTTTTATAAACTTCAGTTCAGAAATAACAATTTGTAGGAAATCATAAAATCCTGGACTCAAGAAGGGATATTTTATACATATACACACACATACACGCACACATAAATATGTATATATACATAAATATATATATTATATGTACACACACTCATTTAGGTCAAATATCTCATTATTTTCCTTTCAAAGTGAAAATTTTTCTGGAACAATGTTCCTCAGCTTTTAAAAGCTCTTTATGTATATCTTTGATGAAGTATGGAATCAGATAATAAAAATAGTGAGAATTTAAATTTAAAAAAAATTTATATTAAGTGTTAGCAGAGTTTGAGGATGTGGTCACCCCCACATACTTTTTATTAGGAATAAAACTGGCAAAACATTTTTGGAAGGCAATTTGGCTCTTTGGTTACTCCTTAAAATGATCATACTTTTTGACCTAGTTATTATACTTATGGAAACTCTCCTGCATAAATACTAGCAAATATGTATTAAAATATATGCATAAGGATAATCAGTAAAATGTTTCTTACAGACAAAAAGTTGGAACAATATAAATGTTGCATTACTCTAACAAATCGAGAGTGATGCAGGAAAATGTGATGACTTTCTTATCTTAAATTACCTTATCTTAAATTTTTTATCTTAAATTAAATGTTTGGTTGGGGCACCCGGGTGGCTCAGTTGATTAAGCATCTGACTCTTGATTTCAGCTCAGGTCATGATCTCAGGGCTGAGCTCCTCAACTGGCTCTGCGCTGGGCATGGAACGTGCTTAGAATAGGATTCTCTCTCCTTCTCCCTCTGCCCCTCCCCACACCTCTCTCTCTCTCTCTCTCTCTCTCTCTCTCAAAATTTTTTTGGAAAAATTGTTCAAGAGTAGGAAATGGGTAGAAGAAATTACTAGGTATTCTTTCAATGGAGTGTAGAGGTTGTCTAGTGGACTCTCCATGGATTATCTGATTCTATAAATGTGTGAACCTTATATTTCTATTGACTAGACTATTTTTGTACCTCTGAAAAGACAGAAGTTAAGTTGTAGAAAATGAACATTAATACAAATGATTCTTGTCCATAGAATGCAAATGAACTCTGCCCCATAAAAATGTAATTGAGTTCATCCCCAAAGAAAAAGATAACCTCAAACATTACATCTTATTGCCCCAAGGAATATTAACCAGTTTTGCATCTATCAATTTCACCATTTCTGATTGCTTATTTACATATGTTTGTTCTTTAAGTTCTCCTTTGAACTAGTCTTTACATGCTCTGGATTCCTCTATTAATTTATTATTGGAGATGATCTTTGATATGTGATCATTTTATATTTTCATGAGAGTCAGGATTGTACCTTTCTGAAAATTATACATCAGCATGCATTGAAGTAGTTGTTTTTTATGAGGCAAGAAGTTCTTTATTGCACGGTCTTTGCTATGGCTTTAACCATCTGTTTTTATTCAAAATCAAAGGAAGTTTTACTATACCATGGACAAGAATAAGATGTATTTGGTGATACTGTTGAACTCTATGTTGAGACAAGCATGAGGTTTTTCTGTTCTGTACAAGAACCAGATAAGCCAAAGAATATTTCCTAGAAGTTCTATAATCTTTCATCCCAAGGCTCTTCAACAGAGACTTTATGTGAAATTTATGCTAACGACGAAGGGAATTATAGACACTAAAAGATTGAGGCATTGGATAGAAGTCATCAAAAAACAAAACAAAACAAAAAACCAGCTTCCTTGATAATTAAAATATTAGGAGTGGTCCTTGAAAGTTTAAAAAAAAATAATTTTTACTCTGCCAGATGGAAAATGCATCATGAGTAATTTCAACAAAATACAGCTATGCCCTATTCTAATCCATTTTGCCACATGTAGGCTGCCAACACTGGTATTTGTTGAGGCAGATGTGAAGACACAATAGCATAGACTTTGTCTTGCAGCCAACTCATTCTTCTTGTGACGTATGCAGTGCCTCAGGGAAGAGAAAAAATCAAGGTGGTTAAGGAAAAAAATAAAATAAAAAAGAGAACTCAATCTGTATAGCTCTGTGAAGTACCACTTGCTTCTTTCCTCCATACAATCAGTTAATCACCTTATAAAATGCCGAAATCATCAGAGCCTGAGCTGAAACAGCGAATTCAATTTTTTCTCTCTTTTAAATGTCTCCTTTTCAGTTATACAGTATTTTATGAAAAATTGATGTCTTGCTAGTCAACATGATGAATGTTGGGACATGCAGGGAATAGTTTAAAGAGTTTGTTTTAACAGTTATGCATTTAAATTGTCCTATTATAGTGGACATGTTTCCTCTGCCAACAAAAAATCAGTTCTTAAAGGTCCAGTTCTCCTACAATTTTTTTTGCTGCTTTCAATCATTTTGATAGCAATCCTGATGAATTCATGAATTAAAATTATTTCATCCAAATGTTAGATTTCAAGGTGGCAGTTCAGAGCCTCTTTTTCTTTATTGTATGGCTTTTATACATGATACAGGGCATTTACAGTTTAAAAATATGACACATTCTCTAAGGAAACCCTTTAGATATCTAGGCTCAGTAGAGCATTTGTCTGAAAGCAATTAAGTTGTACAATGTATATCTATATAAAAGCCACTTCTGCAACTTGATGTACTTTTGCTTAAGTCCAGTTCTTAGGTAAAGGTTCTAGCCTCTGATTTTGCTCCTAGTAGATACACAATAAATATTTATTAAACAAAAAAAGAAAATATTACATATTTGAGTAAATATTTAAAAAAATATTTATTAAACAAATGAGCACATAGAAAACATCATCCATTATGCTATTCCATCAGTGGGAGAACAAAGATAAATTGTCTTTTGCCATCCTTATTTTTCTATTTGCTCCAGAATCATGGATTTATAGAATAATATGGCTGGACTTTATGAACCATTAAAGCAAATTTCTACTTTTTACATATGGAGTAACTGAGGCCTGGGATTTTGAAGTGCTTGGTAAAAAGCTACACAACTTGATGGTATGACAGCCAGGTGGTAAATCCAGTCCTTCAGACTGTAAATCCAATAGTTCTCTCATTGTGTCAGCTTGCCTTTCAGGTATGTTCCCATAATACCAGAGAAAGGTAAACCAAAATTAGCAACCTGGCTAGGCCTTTTGGCTTTTTCTTTTCTGGAGGAGAAGAGAGATCCCAAAAGACCTTTTGGATTTTTTTCTTTAAGTATCCATACTCTTGGAAGCATCCCAGAGCTGGTATATCTTTCCTTGGCTGACGGCCTGTCATAAGCTATTATCTATTTCAGTTCATAGCAGGCAGTGCCATTTCTGGGCCCTCAACAAAGCAGGATTATGGCAATGTGATTGCATCAGTGTCTGAAATACTATTTTAATAAAGACAGGTAAACATAACTGAAATTTAAGACAATGTCCTTGCCAGAACTCTTCTCAAGGTGCTCTATGCTTACAAGTTAGCAAAGGCTTTGAGAGCTGTGATGAAGCTTCTGCTAGGTTAGTCATGGAAGAGTTTTAAGTTGGAGAATGACATGTCCGATGGGATCTTTTGACAAAGTAACTTTAGAAGAGTAACTGTGACAATAGAATTGTAGCATGAATGCAAAACTAGATGCAGAAAGAACAATTAAGAGGCAGCGGCTATGATCCTTGTGGTCTGTGTATATGACTCAAGCTCAAAGGTAGTGGAAATGTAGAGACCTGAAAGAATTTGGGAGGTATTTTGCAGAGGACAGTAACAACTTGAAAATTAATTGAATTGGTGAAAGGGGGAGTGTGGATTCAAGAGATTCAAAGATGACTTTCAAGTTTCTGGTTTGGTTGACTGGAGAAGCCTGGAGAAGGTGCAGGAGCAGAGAGTAATACGTTCAGTTTTTGTTCATGTTGAGTTTGAGTATTTTAGAGCATCCATGTGGAATATCTTAGACGATCAGATATACTACCTTCAATTTTGACATGTAGAGGATTATTCAAACAAATGAGGACAATATGATCAGGCTACAGCACAGCTCAGAGAACTTGGTCCCACTCTAACCTTATATTTTTTGTGCCTACACTTACCCTCCTCTCCACTCCAGCTACACTGGCTTCATTTTTGTGCCCCATCACACAGGCACACTATAGCCTAAAGACCTGTGCAGTGGCTGTTTTCTCTGCCTGAAATGTTTCCCCCAAATCTGTGTGTCTAACTCCTTTAAATATTTGCTCATATCTTTCCTTCTTAGTGAGACCTTACCAAGATCACACTACTTAAAATTGTTATCTTTAGCATTAGGCACCTGGGTGGCTCAATAGGTTAAGTATCTGACTCTTGGTTTCAGCTCAGGTCACAATCTCAGAGTTGTGAGATCGAGCTCCTGGTCAGGCTCTGCACCAGACATGGAACCTGCTTAAGATTCTCTCTCTCTTTCTCTCTCTACTCCTCTTCCCTCCCTCTCAAAAAAAAAAAAAAAAAAAAAGCCTTTAAAAACTGCTAATATAAAACCCTTAATTCCTTATTAAACTGAGGTCTATGAAGTCACATGTCATTTATTCATACAATAAAATGAAACACCTACATGTCTGAACCAGTTCTTAAGCCATTATCTGGACCCTTATGATTTGGCACTGGGCCACACAGATCATATACTGATAATCACTCTCATGTTACCTTGTAATAGCAATTAGAATTAAGCCCTGTGTTCATTACACCTAAAAGTCACTTTGTAAAACTCCAGTTACTGAACCAGACATCATTCATGAGGCATGAAGACCAAGACTGTGAACCTTTATTTTAGGGGAAATGGAGTGTAATCATAAAGAAAAGTCCAGAGTTGAAATGAAAGAGAAGAGGAAAATCATGGCAAGAAATGAAACCACTTACCACTTACTGCAACCATCAATATGTTATTGTTATTATATAATAATTATCAAGTATTTATTATGTGCCTGGCATTGTTAACTGCTTTGCAAAAATTATCTTGTTCAAATCTCAAAACAAACCAATAAGGTAGTTACTGTTACCAATACCCTAATTATAGCTAAGAAACTGAGGTGTACAAAGGATAAGCAACTTCTTTTAAAATCACTTAGCTATCAGAATCAGAATTTGAACCCAAAGTCTATGCTCTTAACCACTAACCAATTCCATTACTCTATTCTAAGCTCAATGTCTTATCAAGTAATTTCTTATTAGAGATCCTACATCACTTTAAAAAAAAAGATTTTATTTATTTATTTGACAAAGAGAGAGCAAGAGAGAACACAAGTAGGGGGAGAGGCAGGCAGAGGAAGAGGGAGAAGCAGAATCTCTGTTGAGCAGGGAAGGCAACGTGGGCCTCAACCCCAGGACCCCGGGATCATGACCTGCCTGAGCCTAAGGCAGATGCTTAACAGACTGAGCCACCCAGGTGCCCCAGACTATGTCTTTTAACATAAGACTTATCACTCAAACTGAAATATTTTTGACAGTAAAAAGGTGCACTCCTTTTTGTTGAGCATTCACCAGGATTGTCCCAGGGAAACAAGGACATATGGTCAGCCTATTAAATATATTTCTGCTCTACATTCTGACATGATACATATATAGCAAGAATTCAAATACCCGTTTGTAACTGCAGTTGAGAGTACAGGCTTAGATGGCATACCACAAACACCTGCAGGATAATCATTATGATATATGTATGTCGATATGTTAACAGTCTGCTAGTGCACTTGAAGAAAATCTATTTTCCTGGTTTGAAGGGGATCAATCAATTGTATGGGTCCAAAATAGTGCTTTGGGACTTTGTGGAGCAAGGTTGCACTACAAAATTTCACAGAGGTAAGAAACCATTTCGACGAAAGGCTGGGACCCAGTTACAAAGCCAGTTCCCTGACACCCCTGGCCCAGCAGAAAAGCAGTTCTGCTAAACTAGAGAAAAGACACAGCTGCAGCATCTGGATGGGTCCAGGCTGGACTGACTAGGATGTCAGAGCAGCACCAGAGACAAGAAAGGTAGAGGCATAGAGATTGGGGCTGAGTGGGTGGGTTGGAGAGACAGAGTAAAATAAGGCTTCAGGGCTAAGCTGGGGTATTCTCAATGTTAGTTATACAGATTCCTTTCAGACATTGATCATTTTGTGGGAATTAATCATTTTTATGAACTGAAAAAGGAACTTTTTAAATTCTTCTTCACAGATATTCTTGTAAACCATCACAAAGCATACTTATCTCTGGCAGCTGAAGATTCCTATATTCATTCAACAAATATTTTTTGAGACCCATGAAGTGTCTCAGAAAATCTTCTAGGAGGTGAAGATATAGTGGTGAATAGGACGCATTCCCTGACCTCATTCTTGAGAGTATCTAAATGCTTTTATGGAAAATGGCCCCTTTAGAAAGGTATTTATATAAACAATATTTGCCAAGTCATGAAAATTATATTCCCTCTCCTCAGTTCCCTCAAGTGCAAAATGAAGGCACTGACCCGGATACCTTCCCAGGCCTCTTCTAGCTCTAAAATCCTATGATCCTGTTGTCATTTTCATCAGGTTGGTGTGTGAAGGGAAATGCCTCTCTTTATTCAACTTTTCTATCACTAATATTAAAAATCTAAATCCATCTCAAAGCAACATATTTGATGTTTTTCCATATGCTTGATACAAATCAAAAGGTTAAACACATAAATCAACTGAAGAGCTACTCAGGAGGTATGGTAATGCACCCAACATATAACAAACCTTTCCGCTGCCAGCTACACAGAAAAATCTTACTCCTCATTTGGTGAGCCTTATGTAAGTAAACCATAGAGAAACCATACAGTGGCATCACGTCACTGTTAAGGGAGAAATTTTATTTTCCTTCTTATTATTCTTGAATCTAAAATGGAGAAAGAGACTCCAAAGATGGCAACCCTTTTCCAGAATAAGAAAATATCACCATTTCAAGATCAGGCCTGGTAGCAATTAGTAAGCTAATGTAGGGAGGGGAGAGAGAAAATGAACATTAATGTTCCCATTCTACATGTCAGCATAATGAAGTGACTTACATATCTCTTGTCTAAGGCTCATAAGAAGTCTATCTGGTAAAAAAAAAAAAAAAAAAAAAAAAAAGTCTATCTGGTAAGCCTTATCTCTTTGCATTGTAAGATGAGGGCACTAGGAACTGTTCACGATTATTTATTTTTTTTAATTTTTATTTATTTATGATAGTCACAGAGAGAGAGAGAGAGGCAGAGACACAGGCAGAGGGAGAAGCAGGCTCCATGCACCGGGAACCTGACGTGGGATGCGATCCCGGATCTCCAGGATCGTGCCCTGGGCCAAAGGCAGGTGCCAAACCACTACGCCACCCAGGGATCCCTGTTCACGATTATTTTTGAGGATTAAATTAAAATATGCAAATTCAACATTGAAATTAAAATATATAAAACCTCTACTATAATACCTGGCACATAATAAATACTTAAGCATTTTTATAATTAATTTAAGAAAACATACTTTGATAATTAAGTTATTAAAAAGAAAAAACAGTGATATTTTCAATGCACATGACAAAGGTCTACTTTTGTTTTGCTTTGCTTTGCAGGTATATTCTCATTAGTGAAAGATGCTGATGGGGTTATAATGGGCTGAAACCCTTCCAATGGCAGACAAACAGCCAAACTGATAGCCTTTTAGATTTCATATGATCTAGGCCCTCCTATCTCTCTGACCTTATTTCCTACCACTACCCCCCTTCATTTACTATTTTTGGATTCCCAAGTTCTCCAACCCTGTAGCTTTACATAAGCTATTCCCTCTTTCCCAAAATCTTCACATGACCAATACTCTCTCATTATTTGTGTCTCAGAGCAAATGTGATCCCTCCAGAGAGACTTCCTCTGACCACCCCATCCCAGATCATGGCCCTACCTCTACCCATTACTGTCCAACCTTTTACCCTAATTTTATTCACAGTATTTATCACTATCTGAAATTATTTCAGTTATCTATTTATTATTTAGTTTCTTGTTTATTATCTATCTTTACCCAGGGAAATGTCAGCTCTATGAGGCAGGTATCTTTTTATTTCCACTGTGGTATCCCCAGGGCCTGGAACAGTATCCAACACATAACAACCTTTTAAATACTTGTTGAATGAATGAATAAGCAAAATTTCATTTTGTTGCCTGTAATTTCTTGAATTGTTTTACTCTAATAGAAGAAAACCCATAAATAGTATTTGTTCATTTAATTGTACTTTAAAATTTTTCTGGTCATCTAGAAACATTTGATAATTCATCAAAAATACCTGAGTAAATTTTAGATTTGAATTGATTTCCAAATTTAAGATTTTTATTTAATATATTTATTGTAGAAGAATTGAATGAAAATAGGAAGTCATTAATTGCACAATTTCTTGGCATCCAACAAATGCATATGGTATGGCTACATGGGGCTCCTGAGCAGGGCATTGAATTACATAGTAATCACAGAATACTAATAGCACACCTGAGGTTTCATCAGGCAAAATGATCTATTTACTTATGGTTAGTGCTATTTCTCCCTCTAGGGAAAGCACTCTTTAGCTTTGTATAAGGCCATTGTAGGTTTCTGACAGAAAGATATAGCCAGACACAATCATGTTTAAGAAATATAAATTCTGTGATGATCCTAGCCAACTTCAATCTGTAATGTGGCTGAAAATAAACAGAGGTTGGATATTGGATTTCAGGTCAAAAGTGCTTCCCCAGCACTGGCTATTACATGTGTCATATTTCAATCCCTTTAGTCTACTTCATTTGGCAGGATTTGTTCAAGACAAGTCTGGGGGTCATTTATCTTGCTCACTAATGAGCTATCCCTCTAGCAGAGTAGCTCTTTCCGAACCGGGGACCAAGTCGTTAGCAGAAGGATCTGGAGGACCATTTAAATCTTGGGAGACTGGTTTGACAGAAAGAATTTGGGGTTCATAGTCACTTAATTATGAAGAGTCACTCTGAATCTCATAAGCTTAGACACCTTAGTAAATGTCTAGTAAATAGACATTTTTAAAATTTTGAAAATTAATTTTTTATGATAAGCTTACAAATTATGTAGTCCCAGAGGATGAGAAATGGATTTAAAAATCTATCCCACCCACCTTCACAAATCTACATCCTTTAAAGATAATCACTAGTATAAATTTCCTTGGCATCCTTCTAAAAAATTTGTAGGTAAATACGTATCTACCTATGCTAATGCTTAGGTAAATAGATGATTAGATAGTAATGAGATCAATAAATGAATAGTATATCCTCTAGGTATATAGTGTGGCAGATTGCAGTGATGGCCCCAATTCTTCATTCCTTCCCATAACTTTGCAGCGCTCTCCTGCTGTGGGTAGTTGATCTGCCCCATCTCCTAATACTAGACTCATCTATATCATTTGCTTTGGCTCCTTTCTGATAAGGGACACATGGAACAGAGTTGAGTTGTCCCACATTCCCTAGCCGAACCCAGCCTGGACCAGCCAACAGCCTGGCAACCCTTAGATATGTGAGTAGACTCAACCAAGATCAGTAAAGACTTCTGACTGCCTCTCCTCTCCCCATCTCACACCAGATGCTTGGGGAATGAACACTTGTTATATGGCCACTGATGTTGGTGATTATTAGTTAAGCAGTGTTTTATGACAGTAGGTAATTGATCTATATGTCTTGTAGCTCTTTCCATAGTGGCACATAAGAATCTACCCCCTTTGTTTTAACTACTGAAAAATATCCCATTGTACCTAAGTACTCTAATTTATTTGATTCATTCTCTCTATATAGGCATTTATATTGTTTCCAGGTTTTTGCTAGTCAAGCAACACTACACAGAACATATACAGATAGATATCTTTGTATACTTGGCACATTGATCCAAAGAATAAACTCCTAGAGGTAGAATTACTGGGCTAAAGGACAAGTGCACTTTAAATTTTGCTGATGGTTGTCATAAAAACTTGTTTCTAAAGTGTCTGTACCAGTTCTTGATTTTATTTAAAAGATGAGAGTGCCTTTCAGCCTCTTCTAGAGTGATACATCTTTTTGAAAGAATATTATAGGAATATGATATTTATTAACTTCTAAATTTTATTAACTCTGGCTTGTAATGTTTTTGCCTTCAAATTATACAAAATATTGAGTATTTCCATCATTATTTATGTTTCGATATATAGAGCTTTTTCCCCCCCCATTTTTTAATTCAAGAAATTATATCCTCAAGGTCAGACTTCATTTGCTAAGCATGTCTGGCCTGGAAAATTTCCATGAAAGACTGGTAGCCCACGTAGACTTCAGTTCCAAGATGTGATGGTAACATGAAGGCTTAGGGGAAGTTGATGGTAGGGCTCAGTGGCCATCAACATTGCATCTGTCTGCATAAGAGTCACATCCCAGTGGTGTTAGGTAATGGAAAGAACAAGGGTTTTAGAGTTCACCCAAATTCAGTTTGTATTAGGATTTTGTCCTTTATGTACTGTGTGAATTTGAGCATGTTATATCCATGGGCCTTAGTTTCCTCACCAACAAATCTTCATGAAGATGATGATGAAATATATTTATTCCCCATTTTGTGAAATCTAGTCCTCTTCTGATATGTATTGCTGCTTAGGAACAAACAAAAACATGAGGCACCACTGGAGCAACTTATACCACGGGGAGGAGGAAGCCTACCGAAGGGGAAAGAACACCATAAACCTGAGTAGATAGGCTCAACTTGCCTCTCAGTGGCTGAGTGATCTTGAGTGTAGTCAGTTCATCTCAGCATACTTTTTTCCTCTGTTGTAGATGGAATCTTGGAACCTGAGTTACAAGGCTGGTCTGAGAATTAGAGGTACTGTGTATTGAAAGACCTAGCACAGGACCTGCCTCACAGTAGACACCTAATAGGGATACCTAGTATTTTTATTTGTGGGACTTTTATGACCATAAATAAATGCTTGTTACTTTACCTCACTTTTTTCTCCTACAGTATTTTATATAATTTAAGGAGCATAGTTTCCACATTTTCACATCTCTGAAAATGCTCTATGGCTTAGTATCAATGATATTTTGTGAATGCTGTCAGCCAGACTGCAGTCACAGTGTAATTGTCATTGCCTGTGCATGGGGAACTTGATGACATGAATGGAGAACTAGAACCTCTCAGTGTCTTGGTTCACAGATCATTTAAGGACCATTTGAAGAAGGACTAGGATTTCCACTTATCATCTGAAAGCTGGTTATTTCCATTAGTGCCAATTTTTCATTACCATCAGTAATACCCACTGTTTATTAAGCACCTTACAGGTAAGGGAATCTGAACTAAGATTCAGAAATGCAGAGGCCTGAGGGTCTTACAATATCACCAGGGAAATAGGGCACAGACATAAAACATAATTAACTGTACAAGGCAGTCTGTGGCTGGTGCCAAGAAATAGTGCAGACACTATTTAAATGCTTCAGGAAGAGAGAGAGAGAGAGAATGGCTGGGAAGGTGAGGGTTCAGAGAGCATCACAAAGAGGAAAATCATCATGAGGCTTTAAAATGAAGATAAGACTTAAGAAAGAAGGGAGATCTTTCTGGCATGGGGATAGCTGGAACAAGGGAGCAGTGTAAAAACGTGAAAGGATGTGAAAAAATATTAATGGCATCAGGTATCAGATGAAGTAGTGTGGCAAAGAAAGGTGAGAGAGTTAGGTTCAGGCTAGATTCTGACCTTAATATTGCATGGTCTATCCCTCCCTATCTTAATTCATAAATTAATGATGTGAATGCTTGGGATGATTGCCATTTAGGCCATTGAGAATAGGAGGGAAATTTCTTCTTCATGGATGATTTGATCTGATTATTCAGAACTAGAAGAGGTCTCAGAAGACAGTTTGTCCTGCTATCTGACTATTACTGGAAACAATGGCATAATTATCAACCACTCAAAAATGAAGATCATTATTTTTGGCAGATGTCCTTTAAATGTAATTGGTTCAATTTTATAACCCCAGGATACAAGTTGATTCATTTGGTTACTGAGAAGCTTTATAGAGACGTTTCTGTGGCTGTGGTAGGCAATTGTTAATACCTGCTTTGAAGATCACACAAGGCCATATCATCCTGACCATATGGTGTACAACTTTTAAATATAAGCAGTTATTTGTTTATGCAGTAGATCCAGGCCATTTCTTAAGACAAGCCTGCTTGATGCTGAGCAAGGGAGCCCATAAATCTAAGAGTCTCACCTTAGTAAGGTCCCCTAATATCCATCAAAGATGAAATTCGCCTTTTCAGTGAGGCTTGAGATCTGGACCAATCTATTGAAAATTGCAACCTGTCCCCTTCCCACAGTGGCCCTACTTCTAGACTCCTACCCCTGATGTTTTTGGTTCTATAGAATGTGTCCCCTTCTAACATGCTATATACTTGTTTACTGAATTTATTGTTCATTGTATGTCTTACCTGCTGAAATGTATGCTGCAAGAGGGCACAAATTTTATTCTGTTCTGCTTATTACCATATCATGAGGGTCTAGAACTATGCTTGAGGAACTTCAACTATCTGAAGAACTATTACTTGGATGAGTGATATCAGCAACACAAATCTTGAGGTATTGTAAAGACTTGGGATCAGTTCCTCATCTGCTTCTGTGGATTCATTGTTTCTTTATTCTCAGAATCTATGACTAAATACTACAAAAAAAAAAAAAGAATCAATAAAGTTAAATTACTTTTAAAAATATTGGTTGAGATGTGACACCTGCATACCAATGTGTCATTGGATGTATCTAATGATACCCAATCAAAACTTTTGTTTTAATTTAGAAGAGCCAACACAAAAGGACATGAACATTGTCTTCTATCTCTCAGTTACAAAAATTGACTCTATATTGCTTTTAAGCACTGGAGTTTGCAATTGAGACTCTATATACTTGCAAAATAACCAAATTAGATATACCAGTTCATTTACTAGATTCAACTCTGACATGGAATTCTTAATCTACCACCACCCACTACTAGCAACTAAAGTCACATTGAGTCCACTGCATTTCTCTCAAGCCCTTCAAAGGGCACTAGTAAACCGTGGTGCAATTTTATCAGCACTATGACACTTCAGAGAGAAGCTGAAGAAAAGCTGATGGAAAGTAAGTTAAATGAAGACAAAATTTTCCAATGCCAGTTGTCTCCTGAGAGACAATACTATATATTTAGGTGAGAGTTGCATTATATTTTGTTATTCAGTTGCTGAATTTAAACCCTAGGGTCATTTTCAGCATATTCTCCATATGGGAAGACATTCAATAGATGTTTCATCTGATATAGCTCTCAATTTACCATGTGTAAATAGTAATATGCCAAGCAGAAATCTAAGCTGCCTTACTCAATTTCATTGTTGGATGGCTAGCTGGGGAATCGAAAGAGCGAGAGCATTTTATCTACTTATCCTCTGACTCAGGTTTTTTTGAAAATTCTTACTAATTTTGCAAAAACAAAACAAAACAAAAACCTCTCCCAATTTTTATCAGTTTTTTTCCAGATACATCTAACAAATACTTTGCTATGCTAAGAAGGTATAGGCCAGAAATAAGGAACATCTGGCACCTTGGGATCCAACTAACCTAATACTAGTGGATCAATTAGTACTATTCTTTTTAAAATATTGTATTGAGATTTGTTATCTAAAAAGGGTTAAAGTTTACATAAGCTTATAGCTCAATGAATCTTCACTACCTGAACACATCCGTGTTAACACATAAATTCAGAAACAGAACACTGTCAGAACCTCAGAAGCACCCTCCTGTGATCTTGTCAAATCACTAACCATCCCTCAAGGTTAATCACTATCTTGACTAGTAACAACACAGAATCATTTCTCCCTTCATTTTTGTTCTTTTTTGTTGTTGTTGTTCTTTATATCAATGGACTCATACAGTATGTATTCTTTTGTGTTGGCTTCTTTCATTTTTTATGTTGGTGATGTATACATTTTCGTTGAATTTGATTATAGATCATTAATTGTCATTGCTGTATAGTAGTCCAGTGTGTGAATATAACACAATTTATTTACCATTTCAGTTCTTCAGTGGGAATTTGGACAGTTTCCAGTGGGAGGCTATTGCAAATAATGCTTCCATGAACATTCTAGCATGGACTTTCAGTGGAAATATGTAGAATTTGTTACTTATATACCTAGAAATGGAACTTCAGGTTCTAATACTTTTCTGTAAGTGAACTTTGTTCTCTGTAAAGGAAAACATACATATGAATCATCGAGAAAAGAATATGTGTATGAGAGTACAGTGATAGTCATAAACTCTTGATGATTTCATAAGAGGACTACAAAGCAGCTTCTATAGAGCCCTCCAATTCTGGGTGGGGCTGTGAAGATTACAATTACATGTCCTTTTTATTTTTTATTTTTATTTTTTTAAGATTTTATTTATTTATTCATGAGAGACACAGAGAAAGAGAGAAAGAGAGAGAGAGAGAGAGAGAGGCAGAGACACAGGCAGAGGGAGAAGCAGGCTCCATGCAGGGTGCCTGATGTGGGACTCAATCCCGGGTCTCCGGGATCATACCCTGAGCTGAAGGCAGATGCTCAACCACTGAGCCACCCAGGCATCCCCAATTACATGTCCTTAACACCTTTCCTTACCTCTACCCACAGAGGGATGGAGAGAGATATCAATATTCCTATCACCACAAAAACTCACAGAGAACTTTACTCTCCAAATCAAAGCATCTGAGTGATAAGTTAGACCATTACTTCTCATCCTAAGAAATTATCCTATTTGTATCTGCCAAAGAGGGCAGAGAACCATAATTAAAATTCACAGTTGCATATCACTCTCCATCTGCAAAGTACTTCATAGATATTAACTAATTAATCCTTTACCTCTCTCCTTCTGCTCTCCCACCCTTCCTCCCCACCATGAAGCAGGTGGCATCTCCATATTATGTTGCCCATTTGCAAAAAGATAAACACAAGAACAGGTTATGCCATTCCCTTGAAGAGGTCCAAGAATGTAAAATAAATACTTTGCTGCCTGGGGCCTTTGTGAAATAAAATTACCACATACTTTAAGCCTGGAGATCTAAATTGCATAAATAAAGCCTCTGAAGATTTTTTGTCACATATGACAGGAAAGATGGATTTATCATCAGGTTTGTTTACTAAACTGTCACAGTGGTTGCTCATGAATATCAATGATGCGATTGCTCCTGGGAAAGCTGTGTAAGAACCCTAAGAAGGAAAAATTACTAAATATTTTCTAATATGGGACCAAAAAAGGCTGTTAAGGTGGTTACTCTGGATTTGTTTCTCGATCCAAAGAGAAAAAATTTTAAATTGGTTAGACAAAAGAGCATGAGAAAAATGACACTAAAATTTGTAAATATATAGAAAACAAAGTCATATCTATTCTTTTATGTGTATGTGATTAGAAATGAGCATTTGGTTATGATTTTTTACATAACAATATTACATGTAAATTCTAATTGTTTTTATCCAGATATTAACTGCTAATCAAGTTGGGTTTATTATTTTCCGATGGGACAAAGCCTAAGCCTGTGGAAATTTTCTGTCATTTCATATTTATGATTTATAAAAATGGAGTAATCTACTTTAATTTTAGATACAACCTACATTTGTAAAACCAGGAGCCAGGAAAGTTATCAGAACTAGTGATTATACCAGACAAAAAAGAATTCTTCCTGAGGCTACATTCTGCTCTGGTTCTATGCACGCAGCTTGCTCTGGTTTCCCAAGACTTTTTTGTGCTTATTGAGGGCACTGTAGGCTCCTTAGGGTATTGAATAGAAAAAAAAAAGGGGGGGGGGGAAATAAACAGTTATTAAGCTTGATAAGTTTGTTCAAAAGAGAAATTAAAATGCTTAATATTTGATGTTTTTTCTATCCGTCTGAGCACTTCTAGGGTGAAAACTCCAGATCAGAAAGTACCAAAGAAGAATAAAATAGAGCACTGCCCTCAGGGAATTTAAATCAAGTATACATGTGTCTAAATTATAAGACTAAGATTATAGTCTTTATCAATAGAGTGGACTTGTGCAGTGCAGCTGCTTAAGAGTGCCCCCATCCCTTTCCCTCCATGATATACAAAAATGCCCCCAAACAATAACACATTTAACAGAAATGCAGAGCAATTCTTCAGGCAAGGAAAGGGTATCTTGAGATTCTAGAAATGAAGAGGAAACTCAAAGCTAGAATAATGAGTAGAAATTGAAAACAAAGTCCTAAAGAGAAAAATCTACCTTAGGGCCAGGACTTTTAAGACTAGTTTGAAGTATAGGTTGAACATCTCCTATGGAGAGGCTTTAAATGAGTTTGAGGAATAAATGAGGTAGGAAAACAAAACAAAACATCATCAGAAAGGAGAACCCCCTGAAGGAAACATGAGAGGACCAGGCGTGAATGGGCAAAGCCAGCTTGGCTTAATTATGAATATAGCAGGGGCAGAGGGCCCCTGGGCCAAGCTACTATTTTCTAATTTTGGTGCCTCCCAGGGTCATGGATAATGAAGTCTGAGAGGCCAGTGGGTTTGCATTTGACAATTAGGAAGTCTTTGGTGATGCTTGCGAGAGTGGTGTCAGTGTGGTGGGGGCAAGATAAAGTTCAAAAGGGAGTAGTAGTAGTTGAAGAGAAGTTGCTGGGAAATAGACAAAAAAAATGAAAGGAAAGTGAGATCAAATAAAGAGTTTAATTTTTTGGTGGTTGTTTCGTTGTCCTAGGGTAAGAGACATCTTTGTATGTTTGTAGGCAAGAAATCATAGAAAGAGAAATTGAAAGACAAACAGCAGTAATCGAGCAAATATCAGGAGGAGGCATAAAACATGGGACTCTTAAAATAGATATCATATTATCTTCAGGCATTACGATTGCCGGTGAGAAGTCTGTCAGTCTGAGGTCATTCCTTTGTGGGTCATCTACCTTTCTATTCTGTCAGCGTGTTAATTATCTGTTTTTGCATAGCAAAGTATTTAAATGGTAGTAGCTTAAAACAATAAGCTTCTGTTACCTCACACAGTTTCTGTGGATCAGGAGCCTAAGAGTACCTTGGCTGAGTGGTTCTGACACAGGGTCTGCATGATATAGTAGTCAGTATGTTAGCTGGGACTGAAGGCTTGTCTAGGTCTACAGGACCCCCCTCCGAATGGTTTACTCTCACACCTGGTAACTTAGTGTTGGTTGTACCTTAATGTTGGTTGTTGGCAGGAGACTTAGGAAGTCCACATGAACCTCTTCATAGGGCTGCTTGAGTGCCCTCACAATATGGCAACTGGCTTCCCCACAGCAGGTGATCCAGGAGAGAGAGGGAGAACAAGAGAGAGAAGAGTCCTTTAGACTTGGAATCCTTTAGACTTGCAAGTCACACACCTTCATGTCTACTGCATTCTTCTGTTCATTAGAAAGGAGTCCTTAAATCCCTAAACCTAAGGAGAAGGGAATTGGGCTCTACCTTCTGAAGAGAGAAGTACCAGAGAATTTTTGGGCATTTTTTAAACTGCCCTGGCAGTTAGATCTTGAGGTGGATACAATTAAAAAGTTTGGGGAATGTCATATTGAAGATGATTGATATCCTTAAATGATCTGAATTCATTAGATGTGAAATAATGAAGTACATACATACCATGTCATGTTATTCTGCTATATATACCTGAGGAGATCTGTGTCTTTCTGAGCATATCCTCAATAAATTGTTATCTTTTGTAGCATCTACAAGAGTACAATGCTGATATTGATCATAGATTGGATGACAAAGGGAAAAAGTGGATGCATCCATGGCTCTATTTGTTACTTTATTTCCTTGCAGATCTCCTCAGTGAGTGCTCTTTCTTGAGTTTTGTCACAGAAGAAACAACGTTAGTCACAGAATTTCTGTAAGTTCATACATCACTTGTCCAGCTGGTCAAGCAGGGCAGCCTTTTTATGAGTGGAAAGAGCCAGATTTGAAGGGAGGTTCTAAAACAGACACATTGAAAAGAGAAGAATTTGCCCCCAGTTTTGTTTCCTTTTCCTTCTATAAGCTTGGAAAGAAGGAAGAAGGAATTAATGAGATTCATTGTGTATGCAAGGGTAAGCACAGTTAGTGTTGAGCTAAGTCTAGCAGAAGCTGAAAAAGCATATCTGGCACAGCTAAGTAATTAGACTTCACATTTCTAGAATTTTGTAAGGAAAAAAATGTCCTTAGTGGAAAGTGTCTTTAAACTCATTTTCCACAGAAAAGATTTTCTCAGCCCAACCTCAGGCTTGGTCCTTTGTTGACCACATTTAAAATAAGGATGGAAATTGATATAGTCATGGTTTGTTATTTGCATGCTCTGCAAGCAAGGAGTGACTGCTTGAGGAGGAAGGAACACGCTGGTGCTATGTTCTTGGCTAGAATTAAAATCCAGCAAAATGTGTGTCCAAATCAAATGCAGGAGCCAGGGCAGGGATGAAAGCATCTATTTCCGTTTTTCTCCAACGATTGGAAATATTTACAGAGCAGTGAACATGTCTTCCAAGTACTGGCTAATACCTGCTCTCTGGAGCCAGATGGTCTGGATTCAGTCCTGGCTCTGCCACTCACTCTCTGTGTAAACTATTTTCATTTTTCTCTGTCTCAGTTTCCCCATCTATAAAATGGGCAAAAGAATAGTACCTACCTCATCATGTTGTTGTGGGGAAGAAATAAATAGGTATATGTAAGTCACCAAAAACAGAGACTGGTGCATTATAAGCACTATAAAGATTAGCTATTTTTATAGTGGTCATTAATTATTACCAAGAATAATGTCATGCACAGAGTAGGTATTGAATAAATATTTGCTATCTAAACTGAACACTGAAGATGAAGAGCGGGATCTGTGAGGAGAGTAACTCCATCCTCTCCCTGCCTCCTCTTACAGCATTAGTTACTCTACTTCCCATGCCCCATTACAGTTATAGCACTCCTGTTATCCTCTGTTATAGCACTTCTTTTTTTTTTTAATTTTTATTTATTTATGATAGTCACAGAGAGAGAGAGAGAGAGAGAGAGAGGCGCAGAGACACAGGCAGAGGGAGAAGCAGGCTCCATGCACCGGGAGCCCGACGTGGGATTCGATCCCGGGTCTCCAGGATCGCGCCCTGGGCCAAAGGCAGGCGCCAAACCGCTGCGCCACCCAGGGATCCCTATAGCACTTCTCATATTGCATCATAATCAGGTGTCTAATCTGCCTCCCCAGCTTGAAGTATCAGCATATTAAAGGTAGAGTGCAGGCATTGTTTATCTTTTTATCACTAGCATCTATCTTAGTGCCTCACACATAATAGGAGTGCACATGAATATTTTTGGAGAGATAAATTAATTAAAATTTATCAGCAAATATTATTAAGTACATACCAGGCACTTTGCTAGGTATGGGAATACGGCAGTGACCAAGACAGACACCATCCTTGCTGTGAAGAAGTTCATGATCTAGTGGAGGTATTTCCAGAATCCTGGATCCCTCCAAGACATTAAAAGAGAGGAAGGGAAAGGAGGATTTAATGTTTGCTGATATCTGCTCTACATCAGTTAGCATGCATTAGACTGCAGATATTGAGAAACACAATTAACAGTGGCTTAAAACTTAAGGACACATATTGTTCACGTAACAAAAAGTCTGGAGTTAGGTGGTTCTGAAGACGGGTCATTAATCTTGTCAGGTTTGCACGATAGGTTTGTGTATCAGCAATTCCACTGGCCTTTCCCTCAAAGTAGCAAGAAGACTGCCAAAGGTGCAGGCATCATATCCTCACATCATCATCTTCAAAAGGCAACAATAAAAAAAAAAGGCAACAATAATGGGCTTCCATTACTCTCTTTTTAACAGAGAGAGAATATCTTTCCCCAAACCACTCCAGCAGATCTTTTCGTACATATCATTGCCCAAGATAGATTCACTTGGCATCCCTATCTTCAAGGGAAGCTAGGGAATTGAGTTTCTATTTGTGCAGCTTTGTAAGGAAAAATGACAGAAGAAAAGGAGGGAGGTTAGCAATGACTTTTCAGTGGTCCACCAACAGTGTCTACTGTGCTCTGATTGCCCCGACTCTTTTCTTTTCCCTTAACCTTGAGAAGAACATGACAGGTACTGTTTGATACTCTGTACCCTAACAACATCCTGTCTTCCACCTGTAAAATGAGGAGATAGTGTAGATGATCCTTAAGGGTTCATCCAGTTTTGCTTTTCTAAAAGCAGTTAATCCATAATCATGGACTGCAAGGCCTGATCACAACCAGCTTATACTTCTAGGTATAATTAGTATGTGCCAGATGCTTTATTAGCATGGACTATTTGGAGTCAAAAGGTCTAAATGCTAATCCTAGCCTTGGATTTTGGCAAATCACATGTCTTCTTCAAACGTTAAGAGTTCTCATCATTTAAATAAAAATTACTCCCAGCAAGGTTGTTCTGAGGTTTAAATGAGATATTCAGTATGATTTGCATCTTATTTATTTGGAGTCTGCCATTTCAAGGAGGGTTTGAGCTGGATGTTCTTTTTTTTTTTTTTTTTTTTTTTTGTAAGCTATTGCTATTATTACCTCTTTGTATAAAAAATGTAGCTTTATTGAGATATAATTGATATAATCAGAACTGTGCCAATTTAATGTATACAGTTTGACATCCATGATACCATCACTACAATCAAGATAATATGCAAATCCAACACCTACTGGGATTTCTTTATGTCTCTTTTATTTTTCTCCATGTGATAAGAACACTTAATATGAGACCTATCCTCTGAACAATTTTGAAGTCCACAATACTATATTGGTAACCACAGGTGCTCTGTTGTATAGCAGATCTCTAGAACTTATTAATCTAGCATAACTAAACTTTATATCCATTGAATTATAACTCCCCATTTCTCCTACCTCCTAGCCCCTGGCAACTACCAATCTGTTCTCTGTTCCTGTGAGCTTAACTATTTTAGATACCTCAAAAAAGTGAATTCATGCAGTATCTGTCCTGTGATTGACTTATTTCACTTACTCATGTTCCTCAAGTTCATCCATGTTATCTCAAATGGCAAGATTTTCTTCTTTTTTAAAGATAAATAATATTTGTATCTATCGTTATTCACTTATCTGATAATAGAACTCCTACAACTCAATATCAAAACAAACAAACAAACAAACAAAAACGGGGACACCTGGATGGCTCAGCGGTTGGGTGCCTGCCTTCAGCTCAGGTCGTGATCCTGGGATCCGGGATCGAGTCCTGCATCCAGGCTCAAGAGGAGCCTGCTTCTCCCTCTGCCTGTGTCTCTGCCTCTCTCAGTCTGTGTCTTCTCTCATGAATAAATAAATCTTAAAAAAAAAACCCAAAAACAAAAAACAACCAATCTTATTACAAACTAGACAAAGAAAAAAAAACTAGACAAAGAGAGGCTCCCTCATGGCTCAGTCAGTTAAGTGTCTGCCTTTGGTTGGGGTCGTGATCCATTGGGGAGCCTGCTTCTCCCTCTGCCTCTGCTCTCTCTCTCTCACTCTCTCTGTCTTATTACAAACTAGACAAAGAAAAAAAAACTAGACAAAGAGAGGCTCCCTCATGGCTCAGTCAGTTAAGTGTCTGCCTTTGGTTGGGGTCGTGATCCATTGGGGAGCCTGCTTCTCCCTCTGCCTCTGCTCTCTCTCTCTCTCTCTCTCTCTCTCTCTCTGTCTTAAATAAATAAATAAAATCTTTTTTTAAAAAAAGAACTAGACAAAGAACTCGAACAAGCATTTCTCCAAAGAAAATATACAAAGAATGTATAAGCAGGTATATGGAAAAATGTTCAACATCTTTAATTAGCAGGAAAATGCAAATCAAAACTAAAGAGAGAAATAAACCATAAGAGAATCGTAACTTTCTCTAGGAAACAAACTGAGGGTCACTGGAGGTGAGGTGGGTGGGGTTACTGGGTGACAGGCATTAACGAGGGCACTTAATGCAGTGAGCATCAACACTGCAACTGATGAACCACTAAACTGATAAACCTCTGGAACTGGAGGGTATTATGCTGAGTGAAGTAAGTCAGTCGGAGAAGGACAAACATTATATGTTCTCATTCATTTGGGGAATATAAATAATAGTGAAAGGGAAAATAAGGGAAGGGAGAAGAAATGTGTGGGAAATATCAGAAAGGGAGACAGAACGTAAAGACTGCTAACTCTGGGAAACGAACTAGGGGTGGTGGAAGGGGAGAAGGGCAGGGGGTGGGAGTGAATAGGTGACGGGCACTGGGTGTTATTCTGTATGTTAGTAAATTGAACACCAATAAAAAAAAAATAATACACTGTATGTTAATGGATTTTAAATAACATTTAAAATAAACAAAAAAAAACTATGAGAGATCACCTCATACTTATTGGGATGGCTATTATTTTTTAAAAAGCATTGGCAAAGTTGTGGGGAAAGAGAATCTTTGTATACTGTTGGGGAGAATGCATAGTGGTTAAACCACTATGGAAAAAACTATGAAGTTTCCTAAAAAAATAAAAATTGAACTATCATATGATCCAGCAATACCACTCCTGGAATTGAATCAGGATCTTGAAGAGGTATTTGCATCCCCAGGTTCACTGCAGCACTATTCACATTAGCCAAAATATGGAAATTACCCAAATGTTCACTAATGAATAGATATCATTATCTCTTTACACAACTGTGCTATGAAAAAAACGGTATCAAAGTAACAGAACACTCAAAACAAGCCCCAAATATTTCCTTCTGCACCTATAGTGACAAGCACTAGCTCTCCTGGGGAACTTTGAGCTCATTGCCATCATAGTTGCCAGTTTTCCGACTACATGTGCTAGCACATGAGCTCTTGTTTTATTGTATCCCCTTGGACTTCTGAGATCTTCAAAATGATTAAACACAAACCGAGAAAGGCAGGTGAAGAACTTTGCCTTAGGCACCTCACAATTTCAAGGTTCATTCACAACAGAAGATACATTAATTCTGACAGTATGCATGTAAATGTAGTCTTAATTTTGCTAAATATTTGAAACATGCTAATAAGAAGGCTGTGTTCATCTTCAGTTATGCTCATGGAAATGCCACACTTTGCATGATGTCTTCTCCCCAGACTAAGTATGTGCTGCTCCTCACACTAAGCAGGTGTGAACTTCTATACTAGGCTCATATCCTTGGAGGTATTTGAGGAGAGGGGGGAGTATAATAATTTTCTGAAATCTAACTCAATTTCTTTACTAGCCAAGCTTATTGAATCATATCACCCAGCAGGAGATACAGTCAGCCAGGCCAAACAGAAGAAGAGCAGATTAGTTCTGTTTGCATGATAAGAGCCTCCTAAGCCTGTGTCTTAACTGATGGAATCTGACAGCCCAACCTGAAAGCTTCAACTGGAAAATGATAGAGAACAGAAAGCTACTAAAAATGTTCTATAGATGTGGTCACCTAAAGTAACCCTGCAATATTATAAGTCATTTAATCAGTACTGGTATCCAAGTAAGAGTGTGGAATTTTCTGCACATCTATGCACATAATTTCTTTAACCTTTTCCAATCTTTTAAGATAAGTTGTGTATATAGAATTGTACATATTTATTATGTGAGCAGTAAGGACTTATGTGCCAGGTACAATGGAATGAGATTTCTCAGCCTAGATGTCAGTTTGCCTCCTAGTCAGTGTATATGACATATTCTAGGAGTCTATCTTTCATGGGGATTTTTATCTCTAGAGCCTATCTCTGTCCTCTAGGCAGTTTTAAGGGAGCTACTAGGTAACATGAGCCCTAGTGAGCATGACCGACTCCTAACAGTTCTTAACCTTGCATTACAGATACCCAATTATTGTTGATTGATTAGTAATAGAAATACTGTTCATCCTTTCTACTCCTAGTTACTATAGTGCTCTGCTAAATCCATACTTAAATTAATGAGACTCCCTATTTTCTTTATAGATAAAAATCCAAGCTCCTTAGTATATGAGGTCTTCCCTTACCATCTCCTTGGTCTTCTCTTAAGTCATCTTCATTGATACCCCAGACACTTGATAGCTTCTAATCACACCAGCTATTTTAAAGGCCCTAAGAAATGTGTTATCACTCATGTGCATGCCTTTCTGTTCCACTTTTAGGCATATTTGCCCTATTCTGCTTTATCTATCTAGATAACCTCTCCTATGATGTATAAAGGTACTTCTTCTAGGATTCTCTCCTGTCTTCTTTATTGACATGTCATCCTTGCCTGTGGCTGCTTCAGGACTTATTCTGTGAATTAAAATTTTCATTTCATTCTAGACTCTGAGGTCAGGAACTGTGACTTCAGTTCCCTTATCTCCACTACTTCATTTGGTTCTGGCCTATGGCAGATTGTCAGTCGATGTGAAATGAAGGAAGGGAAGAGTGAAAAAGGAAAATTAATCCCTATTGTCTTTCAAAAGTATACTTCCTACAAAGGGAATCCAAAGTCATTTTCCTGCCCACTTTTAGCTAAAGGGCAATCACCCTGAATTCTTGCACAAAGAAAGCTCCTAATGGAGAATATTTTGGATACCCAAATTAGTTTTATGTCACAAGGTTTGTATTTAAAGATGAAACCAAGTTTTGATACTGGAATCATGGAATCTTTGAGAAAGACACTGGTGAGAAGTAATATAACATAGGCATTAAGAATGCAAAACGTGTAACCAGACTCCCATGGTTCATATCCAAGCTCTGCTACTTACAAGCTTTATGAACATGGGCACATCATTCAATAGCTCAGTTTATCCAACTATAAAATGGAGGCAATAATATTATTTCATAGGAGTTGTTCTGAAGATGAAATTATTTCCTAGGAGTTGTTCTGAAGATGAAATGATTTGTATGTAAAACACTTCGAAAAGAACGTGGCACATGGTAAGCACTATGTAAGTGATTGTTCTCATTCACAGTTGTCTGGATCAGAATTTTCTTAAATATTTAGCTATAATCTTTGATTTCACACAATCTTACATGGAAGCCATTTATAAAACATATAGATGCAGAGCTGTTAACTTGAGATGGGGGAAGGGAGGGCTGGGATGGAGCTCAGAGCTTCTTCCTGTCTACTCCTGAGGACTTTTTTTCTTCAATTCTAGGGCTATTGGAGCCCAGTTGAGAAACTCTGATAATATCCCAAACCAGTCATTTTCTAGAAGGAGGAATGAGATCCAGGCTTGGCCTGATTTGTTCAGACCACAAAGTCACCTGGTTCTCAATCCAGGTCTCTCTCCCCCAAATTGTGGCCCCCGGAGGATTCAGAATTTAGATAGGGGAGCTGGATACCACTCCACCTTCTGCAGTGATTTCTGAGTGGCCACTCAAAAATTTTGCTCAATGATATGGCTACTCCTCTTTGTCTTTTGCCTAATAGAAGAATGCACTCCTGCAGACTCCAAAATGTGTGTCTTAGAGGCTGCAGAAAGAAGGATAGCAACTGAAGATGTGCTTTTACTATGCATTTTTCCCTGCCTTTTTGGGTAAAGTTAACACTGGATTTCCCTCATTGTTTTTCTTCCTTTTTCTAAATGTCTTAAGAATCTCTCCACCCTTAAGTCATCACCAAACATATCTTTAATCCTAATGTGCTATTGTTTGAGAACTCACATGTCCCAAAACAGATAAGCTATGACCATACTGTATACACCTACGCCATTTAATAAATCAGAAATGTTATCTTATTCTAGAAATAGGTATATGTGCAGCACGTGTGGCTCAGTCAGCTAAGTGTCTGCCTTTAGCTCAGGTCATGACCCCAAGGTCTTGGAATTGGACCTCACATTGCGTTCCCTGCTCAGAAGAGAGTCTACTTCTCCTTCTCCCCCTGCCTGTCTTCCCGCTACTTGTGCTCTCTCTCTGTCAAATAAATAAATAAAATCTTTAAAAAAAAATAGACATATGTTCACACCAATCCAGCCTTTCCTGAGGTCCCTGTTGCTCACTTGGTTGACTCAGCAGAGATGTTTGGAATAGGTCAACATCCTCACTCAACTCAGTGGCTCCTTTACTAGTAACTGAAGCCCACTTTGATGGAGAAAATAATATATCTTTGTTTCCTAGAGCACAACTCTCTGACAGAGTAGCATACTGAGCTGTATGTGCTATTTTCTCAAGAAACAGAATTATCTTTGTAAGTCTGGGTCCAGAAAACGATAAGCACCATGGCTGTAGGGTAGGCTCTTCTAGCTTTTTTGTTACCTAGGAGATCATGTGGAGTGGTCACAGAAAACCAATCTTTCCCATTAGTTTGTTTTGTTAGACTCTGACCAAAAGAAAAGCTGTAAAACTGTGTGCGCACGTGCACACACATATGCATGTGTTTCGTTTCTTGGACTATGTGTTTCTTCCCATTACCCTTAAATGACTCTGCACGTTTCATTTGTGAATTATTTGTTTTCATCAGGATGGTAGAGAAAGCTTGAACCTGTTCACTTACTCTTTTAGCAAACACTTATTGAGTATTCAGTGGTGATGATTCCTGTCTCCAGCTTCTAATTTACCTTCTAATTTACCTTTACTCCTGTAAAGGGCCATTTTATAGGTAAGTCAATGTAGAAAGCTCAAATGACTTATACAAAACCAAGCAGTCAGTCAGGGAAGGAGGTGGGATTTGAACCCAGGTATGTGAGACTCCAAGCCATTATGCTAAACCACCACGTGTCATGTCTCCATCTGACAGAATTTACATGTGGTGATGAAGATTAAGAATACTAAGTGATACACTCTGCCTTTGGGAATCTTGTACACACCAATACCTAAGTCTGATAAAAAATGATGTGGAATAAAAAACTGCAGGGCCCTGGGCTGGGGAAGAATCAAGTCGGCCTGGTAGAGATCAAAGAAAGCCTCACATAGAGCCTCACAGAGAGAGGCCTTTGATATTGGCCTTGAATGGTTGGTGAAAATTCTAAAAGAGGAGAAGGAAAGTCCAGTAAGAAATAGCATTAACAATTATGTGTCCAGGGAGTGGTGATTGGGCTGGTGTGACCAAAGAGTAGTGTGACAATAGGAAAACTGGCAAAAGCCTAGATTAAAAGTCGTTATCCTGAAGCAGTGGTGAGCTATATCACCCAGTGTTCCTTGCTTGTGAGTAAGAGAAACAGACTCTACATTAAGCTAAAGTAAACTTGGGATGCCTGGGTGGCTCAGTGGTTAAGGGTCTGCCTTCGGCTCAGAGCATGATCCGGGAGTCCCAGGATCAAGTCCCACATCAGGCTTCCTACATGGAGCCTGCTTCTCCCTCTGCCTATGTCTCTGCTTTTCTCTCTCTCTCTCTCTCTCTCTCTCTCTCATAGATAAATAAAATATTTTTTTTAAAAGCTAAAATAAACTCATGGAAAGTGCACAACGAGCTTACAAAGTCTACAGGGAGGCTGGAGAATCAGCCTTGCAGGTTGACCAGAACTGTTTGTAAAATAGCATCTCCAGAGGGCCAGAAAGAGAAATATCAGTAGTAGTATCCTAGCAGGAAGAATCTGGTCAAGATATCCAACACACATCAATGATTTACAATCTGGTAGGATAAAACCCAGCTGGTAAGTTTAGGTCCCTTGTCCTCCATAGGCCTGAGGAAAAGGGCTATGGGAAGAGCATCCAGAGGCCCTTTCAGCTTTTCACACAAAGGGAAGAATAACTGCCCAGAAAGGAAGAAGAGAGATCTGCTGGGAGGGGAGAATGGATACAGGGTAGATTAAAACAAATTCCTCTGTAGGTACTACATGTGGTTTCAGAGAGGGCAATGGCATGGTTACATCTATGAGATGAGATGGGTGCTCCATGACAACACGGTGGGTAGCTTAGAGAAGTTTGGTGGAGAGCCAGTGGTCTGGTTAAGAGGCTGCTGCTTTGGTCCAGGTGAGAACAACAGCTGCCTTCAGAGTGGGTTGCAGATTGGAGGTAAGGAGACAGATTCACAGGGTAAAAGGAACAGTACTTCACCTCCATGCTTACCTAGAACGTCCCTCACTTGAACAGTGTTACATTCATTTGATGAGAATATTATTGATCTAATGAGGGATTATCCCAAGGCTTATGATGTTATAAATGAGAAAATAACACACACTCCAGGGAGACGTAGCTGTTACATTAACAATTAATAGGAAAATCTGACAAAGCCAAGGCTTGGAAGTCATGCTTATCATGAATAATATAGAGCTGGGAGAGTTGGTCTGAGCCCAAATACATTCAGAGTAATTTTCCATAAACCTGCCACCTCTAGTTTGAAAATATTTCATGTGTGAGACTGCAATTTTCTCTGACAGGCTAGGATAGGAAGAAGAGGAAGTTGGAAAAGTAAATTGCTCTTTTTGTAATGGTAAAAATGTCATTACTGTGAAGAACATTAATCTTTCTGATCAGGTATTAGATTTTGAGCTGAGATTCTGGTCCTGTAATTCTCAGTCTTATTAAGCAAGCATGTTTGAGAACTCATGAGTATATGATAACTGGTTTTATTTTACTATCCAAACAGTAATAGGTGATTTTTTCAAGTCGTTCAGTATAGCCAGTCACTTTCTGAAACACTGGAGACAGCAGTAGTTTCAAGGTCAGGTCATTTTGGTCACAGCCCCAGCTGGTTGTGGTGGTTTCAGTGAACTTCTTCTACTGGCCCTGCCACTGATGTCTCTCGTTTTCTCTGGACAAGTTCTACGTTGTAGGATCTGCTGGAGGTAATGAGGCCAGTTCTGTGTCGGTCAGTTAGATTCACTGTGTTCCATATTCTAATCCTAGATCTAAGTCCCAGAGGACTGTAGGGAGAGGGTAGAAATGGTGTTAGTTTGGGTCCCCCACCTGCAGACTCTGAGACAAGAATTTGGGAGCAAGTAGTTTAATTAGGAAGCACTGGTGAAGCACTGGTGAAGTGAGAGTAGGAGAGGAGCAAATTAAGAAGTATTCTTCACAAATGAAGAATACATTTGTGAGCAATACAACTGTGGCCAAGGACCCTCATAGAGACTATAGGACACACTTCAGAATTGTCCCACTGAGGGTGGAGGAAGCTGAGGCATTTATTCACCAACTTCTCCCTTGTTGAAAGTCATTCTTGAAGTGCTAAATCTTTAGTACTTTGGGCCTGCCTCCACTCCAGTGCAGGCCAAGCCTTCCCCTGCAGTCAGAGAATGCCCCCCAAGAAGCTATTTGCATGCATAATAACTGTCTGCTTCCAGACAGACAACTTCCAGGGTAGGCCCAGAGGATATGGGCAGGGCACAAACAGCAGGTGATACAAAATGAACTGAGAAAAACTAATTGTTGTGTAGAAAAAAACAAAACAGAACTCTAGCAATAAGCGTCCTTAAAGAACTTGCCATTATGTTAAATGATGTAGATTGATTTCTTCTCTGAGTGAGGCACTCAGAGTAGCTATTCAGCTATGGATCATACTTTAAACCACTTACAATTTAATAAAGGAGTTAGGATGCATTTACAAGTCAGTCTAATACAAGAAACAAAGTGCTGAAAGACCTAACAAGGGATGTACAGAGTGAGAGGTGGGAGGAGAAAGACTCAGGAATGACTTCTTAGAGAAGGCAGCACTTGGCTTTCACATGCAGAGATGAGGAGGGTGGACATTCCATGAGAAGGAAACAGAATCACAGACATAGAGGATGGGAAGAAAGGGAGAAAGTTTGAGTCAATCTAACCTGAACTTGGGGAAAGGAAGGTGAGCAGTTGGAGGGCAGTAGAAAGCTCCATTGGGCACAAATTTCGAAGAATCTTGAAAACTAAGCTCAGGTTGTTGAGCTTTGCCCTTGTAAAATAGTATACCAGGCACATGGGGGCACCAGCAACCCTTAAAGGTATGCAACACTTGTTTTATTAAAATATAAACATTATTTCCATTGCAGCAGACACACACACACACACACACACACACACACACAGACACCATACTCTACTCATACTGTTATGATGATATGTTTTAGGTAAGCCTAGTGGATTATGTGTCAGAGTGGAGGGCAGGGTACAGTTTGCAAGGAATGAGTAGAGAAGTACAACAAAAAAACAAAACAATATTAATTGAACATGAGAGAATGCTGCCTGGTATATATATAAATAAGCATAAGCAGAGCAATAGAGAGATCTTAAAAACCACCTCAAATTCAAAAGGCAACTAAGTAAATAATTTAGTGACAGTAGATGTAGTCCACTCAATACTTTGAGCTGGGCATCTGCCCCTTTCTCAATTTTAATACCTAGAAGTATACTGAGAAATGGAAGAAGGTTATTAATTATCTTAAGGCAATATAGAACCATTCTGAAGTTTTTCAGAGGGGCACATCACATCTGACCTTGGCTCTGTTGTTAAGAGCATGAGCAGTGACACGGGTTGTCTGTGGTTCTCCATGGGTAAGAGATTTTTATGCATACAAATAGGGGTTAGGCTATTTGCCACACTGCTTATGCACGTAGTAAAGAAGGAAAGAAACTAAATAAGATATTCTGAGATTAGAGAAAAAATTCTTTCTTTGATATAAGAGTTGGAGAAAGAACCTAGACTCTTACCTCAACATTCATTAATATGCATTGGACAATTATGTACTGGACATTTACTGTACACAGTCTGGAAGCACAAAGAGACATAATACTCTATGATCTTAGTAAGTTACTCATCTTGGTTTCAGTTTGCTCATCTGTAAAATAGAGATAATAAGAGCTGCTGTACAGAGTAATTGCAAGGATTGAATGATACAATTTTTAGAATTCTTGACCCCTGGTAGAAGCTTAATAAATGAGAAATTGTAGACATTTTATCAGTAGGTACCCTTAGGAGCAGATCTTGAAAGTCCTTCAAAACAATGCTCCAAGAAATTCTGGATGAGATGGAATGTCTCTTCAATGAACCTATGGTCTTCTATATAAAAGAAGTTCCTAGGACATGAAAGATGATTTAATTGCACTTGAACGACACAGGGTTAGGTGTGCTGATTTCTGCATAGTCAAAATATGTGTATAACTTTTGACTCCCTGAAAACTTAACTACTGATAGCCTACCATTGTTAACTGGAATCCTAGTACTGTTTACTGGAAGCCTAACTACTAACATAAGCAGTCAATTAATACATATTTTATATGTTATATGTGTTATATGCTGTATTTTTTTATATGCTGTATTCTTATAATAAAGCTAGAAAAAATAAAATGTTTAAAAAAACATAAAGAAGAGGCAATACATGTGCAGTGTAGTATGAACTGAAAAAAAATCATGAATAAGTGGACCCCCACAGTTAAAACCCATGTTGTTCAAAGGTCAACTGTATCTGTTAACTTTGGGTGTAGTTCTTATAGAAAATAGGATATATGTCTCTATATAATCTTAAATGGAACCATGAGACAGAAACTTATGAGAATTAGTATACTAATATAGTTCTTTAATTTACTCTTTCTAAAGCGCAGTATGTTATATGCTTACTCCTTTCTTTAATCATTCATTCTACAACCATTTTTTTTAATTTTTATTTATTTATGATAGTCACAGAGAGAGAAAGAGAGAGAGGCAGAGACATAGGCAGAGGGAGAAGCAGGCTCCATGCACCGGGAGCCCGATGTGGGATTCGATCCTGGGTCTCCAGGATCGCGCCCTAGGCCAAAGGCAGGTGCCAAACTGCTGCGCCACCCAGGGATCCCTCTACAACCATTTTTTAAGCATACACTATAAATGCCAGGTATGAAGAAGACAAGCTGAAATTTCTTTAAGTATCTTACAGTCTATATGTAAAGCCAGACTCTCTGTATATAATGTTATGTGTACAATGCACATATAGATTATGCAGGCTAAGTAATACTGCTAGACGGTATAGATTAAGAACAAAGATAAAGTGTGTGATAATGAATATTATAATTATTTAGAAGTGGAAATGATCAGTTCGAGGTGAAATGGCAAAGACTGGTTCACAGACAGAGGGCTTAACTTGGCTTTGAAGAATGGCTGAGATATTATTTAATAGGGAACAAGAGCCTGACTTCTGATGAATAAACTGGACAGTTAGGAAGTCAAGCCAGAGAAGAGGGTCATGTTATAGAAATTAATGGAAATTAAGGCAGTGAGAGTAGCAGAATTCAGGCTGCTGAAAGATTGCATTGCTAGACCAAGTAATCTGGCCTACAGATCAAGATCATAAACCAAAACGCCTTCAAGAGTCAGTAAAAGTTTGAGGTGATCAAGGTAAAAAGTAGGGAATGGTGGAGACTGTGGGAGCTCTGGAGAGTAAGAAGTCTTTAAGTTCAAAAATATTTGAAACACGGGGCTCTCCAAACAAAACATGCTTCCAGGCCAAATTCTGTTAGCCAGACCTGGTTTCTAGCCACTGTTGTAGACTATTTTCTGGGCTACCCATTGCTATGCCACATAATTAGCAGACATTATCAAGCAAACTAATCACAATTTCTTACTGGGTTTAGGGGATCCCTCAGAATCTTTCTCAGTGTAATAGGTCATGAGCATTAGTTCTATATTGATTCTTCTCCCATCCTGTTCCTCAGTCTCAATACAACTGTCATAACAAGCTTGCAATGCACATATTTGCAAAAATACATTAACTTATGAGTGAAAGGTGGTAGTATTTATTGTATAAATCTGTAGTTTCTTGATACCCTCTTACTGAAACCCGCCAAACTTTTTCTTTTGCATTTGTTTTCAAATATGTATTGTTTCTAGGGTGTTGGGGCTTTAAGGTTATCTTCCCCTAAGATAATCGAAGTCTCATTATGTCCTGTGCATTCAGGAGTTTATGATCCAGGCAGGGGGAGGCAGGGAAATAGAGTTATTTAGGGAATTGAAAAACTGATTCTTGGTTCCACTGCCGACCAGTGTGTAGTAACTTAGCTTTTGGGTCTCAGTTTCCTCAGTTCCCTGCGAAGGTAATCATCTCTTCCTTGACCACCTGATGATGTTATCAGGTGGATCAAATAAGTTCAAGGATGTATAAGGATTTGGCAAACTAAAAGTCCTTTAATGTTATTCTCCTGTCTATTCCTCTCATTTATCAATCACAAGGGAACTGAGGACAAGGTTAAGGTGTGCACACATGTCTGAGCAGCCTATTATGTGCTGATGAAGTTGTATAATTTTAAGACTTACCATAAAATATATTGTTTTAAAGGGTGTCCAGGAAGCCAGGAGAGCTTTCTTTGCAGGGAATCATGTTTGATGATAATAAGCACAAATAAGGGAAGTAAAACAAAGAAACCATTATTTTGTAGTTTGAGTGTATTATCCTGTGCTATAGATAATGAAACTTGCTCTTCACCACCCTCTATCATCCCAGCCACCTTTACACACTCATGAACTCCTGTGGTCCTTATAGAGCACCATGAAGCGGTCTAGGAAGAGATGATTATCCCTCAATAGGAGCTGAGGAAATCAAGAACAGAGAAGGGAAGTTACTCATGCCTGGTCAGCAGGAGCGCCAGAATTTGGATTTGGGTTTTCTGACTTCCTTTAAAACCCCACCAATTTCCCTGTGTTTCCCTATCTAAAAATATTTATGCAACTCGTGTTCCAAAAGGATGATGGGAATAGTAAAGAAAAAAGAAATCAAAATATGGCCATTCCTCCCCATGTCTTCAGTTTAGGACTAGGATTGCACTCCCAGATTTTGGCTGCCCTTAGCTTGCGTAGTCATACCCACTTTAATAATTTGTGCAGAAATGGCCTTACTTGCAACTAATCTAATGCCCTTCTGCTTTGCCCAAATGCTAGAAGGGATGGATTTACACTTAAATCAATATTTAATCTAATGTACCTCTCTTGACTCCATTTGTAAAATGGTGTGTAGATTTTGGATAAGAACACAGGCCTGTGAGCTGAATCAAAGCCTTTTGTGAGGCAGTGAATTCAAGAAGGGGATGGTAATACATGGCAATACATGCAGAGGAGGGGAGGTTTCCCTGACAAGGACCAATGTATTTTCTTACCTCTCCCCCTTTTTCTTAGAGATATGGAAAAAAGAGTCAATAGTGATTTAATTGTACCTTGTTGCAAAAGAGGCTCAGGATTCCAATAGACCCAAAGACATTAGCAATAGTAAAAAACAAAACAAAACAAAACAAAACAAATACCAAACAAACAAAAAACCTTAATAACATGGGTAGGGATTCTTTTCAGTCAAATATCTTAACACTCCACAGGGTATTTTCTTTATTTGGAAGATAAAAGTCCCTTATATGTATGTCATTTTTCATATTATAAAATAAGAAATAAACACAAGGATACTAAGTTAAACTTAGACCCAACTACTTCATTTATTATGTAGAACCTGAATCCATGGGTACTTTGTAAAGAACCTGATATAAAATGATTTGTCTAATACCATTTAGACTATTAATTTCAAACTAGAAATGAAATTTTCAACCTATACTTCAGAAACAGAACTTGAACTTTAGTTTTCCAGCCTATGAAATAGACTGTCTGTGTAATGGAGATGGTGAAGTGAGATTGAAGGAAGAATGGAAGGGGGGGAAGAAGGAAGGATAAAAGAAGAGAAAGAAAGGGAAGAGAAAAGGAAGGATGGAGAAAGAAGAAGAACAGAGAGGGTAGAGTGTCTCTCTTTTTTTTAAGAGATTTTATTTATTTATTCATTAGACACACAGAGAGAGAGAGAGAGAGGCAGAGACACAGGCTCCATGCAGGGAGCCTGATGTGGGACTCGATCCCGGGACTCCGGGATCACACCCTGGGCCGAAGGCAGGTGCTCAACCACTGAGCCACCCAGGGATCCCCAAAGTCAATAACAGTAGGTTTTTATATCTTTCTTATTGGCAAAATGAGACTTATTTTTAATTAAGAAATTTTAAGATTTTAAGAGTAGTGAATTGGTCTACTTAATTTAAAATGTTTTCACCATCCCTAGGCTAAAATATTGTCCCAAATTCAGTAATGGTCTTCATGACCATGGTTTTGATTGACAATAAAACCACAGTAAGGGATTCATACCATAAACTTACAATTAAGTGACTCTATGAGGCATATGAAATGAGCAGCATTTCATCAGTGAATTCTATTGCCCACATCTAAGCATCAACAAAGTGCCTCTAAATCCAGGTTGCCTTTGGAACCACTCATTATGTTGATAGAAAACTTTATGTGCTTCTAACTACACAGTTTCAACAAGCAATAGCACCCCTCATAACTAGTATTGTTAATATTACTAATGGTAACTAAGGCTTTTGGTAGTCAACCCAGATTTGGAACAAGGAGTGTGTTTTGATACACAGCTGTTACAGAGCTTGAGCTTGGGATTTCTATGGTGGTTAAATGCCTTCTTATATTCTCCTTCATCCTCTGTCCCAGAAGCCTCCTCAAATAAATATATAAGAAAGCAGAAGTGTGATGCTTGCTTTGCAAATGCAGCTTCAAGCCAACTGGCTTTCTCACCTTCAATCTGATGGCATCCCCTAAGATCATCCTATATCAAAATTTCAGAATCTTTACTGGAACAAAACCAATGTTTTGTTTACATTACAATGTACAAAATACCTAATTTTATTCAATTAGTACTCTTATTGTGGCTATGAGATTTTGTGTTACTTCTATTAATTAATTATAATAAGCTGAGATTTTGATACAAACATACAATTGAGAACAGCAGTCTCTATCTGGAAGGTAAATGCTATAGTCCATGGGAGTGATGATTTGTTTGTAAGTTACTGTTTACACTTTCCTCTTAACCCTGATGACACTTGTCTGATTATATTAACGGGCAAGAGAGTGTTGGACAAAGCCACTGTGGTCAAAATAAGAGAGAGAGCAGAGGGATAAACCACATGAGAATCATAGCCATTTGTCTGTATCCTCTTTAAGAACACACATTTCCACTGTCTGATAATGATACTTACTTTGTCATTTTAGGTTTAACCAAACAGGCAGTCAATTAGAAAAGCATGAACTATGCTTTTCTGACCTTCATTGTAAATTAGATTATACCACTTCTGTTGTATCCATCTGAAAAGATTAAATCAATGCTTTCTTTAAAAATGCACCTCCAGGAATTTTTAGTTGACATCTGAATCTATTCACAGCTGTTTAAGCACTTAGTCAACACATGTTTATTGACTGAATAATCTGTCTGGTGCTATGGAAGATGCAAAGATAAGTAAGACCGTCTGCCCATGGAGAGTTTAGAATCTAGAAGGGAAAACAAGATGCACATAGAGACCCATGATATGAAGCAGAACATACTAGAAGGAATACATAAGTGAAGTGCTGTAAGAGCTGAGAAGAGGGTTTGACTGGAGCCTGTCAAAAGATGGAGATCAGAGAAGGCTGAAGGAACACGTGGAATTATGGTGGCTATTTCTTATTTATTTAAATACTCTTTTTTAATAATAAATTTATTTTTTATTGGTGTTCAATTTGCCAACATACGGAATAACACCCAGTGCTCATCCCGTCAAGTGCCCCCCTCAGTGCCCGTCACCCATTCACCCCCACCCCCCGCCCTCCTCCCTTCCACAACCCTTAGTTCGTTTCCCAGAGTTAGGAGTCTTTATGTTCTGTCTCCCTTTCTGATATTTCCCACACATTTCTTCTCCCTTCCCTTATATTCCCTTTCACTAAACATTATATGTTCTCATTCATTTGGGGAATATAAAAAATATATTTTAAATACTCTTAAGGCAAAAAATAAATACATACATACATACATACTCTTAAGGCATTTATTTATTAAAACGTTCTCTCCCAAGATTTCACATTAGCTTAAAATTCAAATCAGTCTGCATTTCTCTACTGAGGACCCCACCTCAGTGTATGACACCTTCTCCAGGAGTGAGTGCTACCGGCGTCCACACAGTGAGTCCCATGGTCAGCCTCTCTGTTCCCCAGGTGTCCCAACTAGATGTTAATACTGCTCTGCTACAGGGTAAAAGCTCCTAACTCAAACTCATTAGAAAAGGGGTGAAATTTCTGCAAAGTGCACTTTAAGAAGAGGTACTATTTGCTCATGAAAAGAAACCAGCGGGCCCTCTAAGAATAATAGAAATGGGTACTTTACAGGTAAGCACATGATTTGGAGTGAAGAATTTGGATGTTGCTCTGCTGGTCCAGGCTGTTAATACTCTTCTTGTTCCTCCTGTGGGCCCCCTTAGTCAGATATCACAAAGCCTTCATCTGTGGCACAGAGAATGTCCACGATCCTCTGCAATACAGGGTTGTTTTCCCCTTCGTTCTCCTGGCAAATCAATTCAATGTTTCTTAGCTTTCCAAAGTAGAAATCTCTCTCTTTCTCCAAGTCTTCAATGGTAAGTTTCAATACATTGACCTGCTGCATCAATTCAGCTGCTTCATCATCCCCGTTGCTCACACCAGGATTCTTTCGCACCACACCCGGGCCAGCTGGTTGCACTGCTAGACCTGAGAGGTTTCTTCAGTTTGTTCAGAGCTGGAGCAACAAGGGAGGAAGCCACTGCAGTTTCTTGACCTTGTCTGGCAGCTATAGGATCATAGTCTTTTCCACCATAGTTTGCATCAAAAACCTTCTTGAACCACTGAACAAATTCAAAATTGTCCTGAAATTTTCCTTTTACTAATTTGTCCACAGGAATTATTTTGTCAATACCCATTCTCTTAAAACCTGCTTGTAGTATTTTAAAGTTCTGGATGCATTCTAGCCTGGAATTTCACTTTCTTCAAGGCAATGGAGCTAGGGAATAGGATGTCCATAAACTGACAATAGGCAGCCCCAGAGCGCAACTGTTCAATCTTTGTCAGATTCAGCTGCAGAGACTGATCCAGGACAGCATGTCATGTTGACTTAGGTTATCACTGGTGATGGACGTTGAGTATACGTTCACTGTCATCTTCGGCTCTCAATGGGACCTTGTCCACTGCCTGTGCCCAGCTTCGGTTCTGTCTTCATCTCATTCAAACCACCCAACCTATGGTGGTTATTTAAAAGAGAGTTGGATTTTGATCCCGAGATAAATTTAATTCTTTCCCCTTTTGAAAAGGGAATCCCAGCTTTCATAATCTTACTATGAGGATAATTACACAAAGAAGTGTTCAAGAAGGTGAATCACATGAGCCAAATGGTCTGTGTTGTGTGCAGTTATTTCACCTACATACCTAACTTCATGCAGCCACGATAAGAAAACACCTCCTCCCCCCAAAAAAACATGAAACATCTCTTATAACAGATTTTCTCTACTGTCAAAGCAAGAGAGAATACAAAAATTCAGAAATAAAGCTAGTAAAACATTAGATGGCTCAGAATTCTTAGAAAACCAAACTTTTCTCTATGTAACTTCATAAAACTTGCCATATGGAGCCAGCCTCTGAATTAAATTGGGGACAAAAGTCACAACTGAGTCCTATCCATGCAGGACCTCCCAGTCAGTAGCTCCTCTCTCTTCATCTTTTGCTACTCATTCAAGCTAGGGACTCCAAACCAGTTCTATTTGAGGAGCCCAGGGTGGCCATAAGTGGAAGTAGTGTGGGACCAAAAAGAGAGGGCTCACCTGGACCTGGAGTCAAGACTCTCCCTTGTGACCCTCAATAAATAACACCTTGTTTCTGAGCCTCAGTTTTCTCATCTGGACAATGTCATGCCAACATTACATGGTTGCTGTGCATTTCCAGTGAGATAAGCTACATGAGAGTGCACTTTAAATTGTAATGTGCTGCTTAAATATTAGTGGATGTCTGTGTCAGCACCATCACCATTAGCAGTTGATTTTTGCCTCAAACAAGAAACTTACCTTATTGAGGCAAAACACTTATTTTGTCACCAAAACCATTATTGCTACATTTTAACTGTGTGACCTCAAAGACGCCACTAGACTTTTTTGAACCTCACTTTTCTTCCCTACAAAGTGAGCATTGAAATTATACCTGCTCTTAGAGATTCAGTACAATGATCAAATAAGAGAAAGGGATATGAAAACAATTTGCAAACTTAAACAATCCTATAAATATTCATTGTTATGCCCATACAAAGGCTCCAAGCCTGCCTTCCTAACCTGGACTCCTTGACTGAGTATCTGGTTCTTATTTTTCAGACTACCTCCCTGGATGTAGCTTGTCACCTGCCCTGACCTTTAAGCCTTCAAACCTTCTGGTCATCCTTCAAGCCTTGCTTGCTTCATTGGTTCTAGCCTACTGAGTGCTGATATAGCACATACCCTTACTCTGAAGTGCCGCACTCTACCCTGCCCTTCATTTCAGGAATCCTACAGCAGAACCAAGCAACTCTATGCCGTGGCCCTGACCCTGATCTCCAGACAGGCCACAATATTGTCAAGTCTTGACAATTCTAGACCTCTTTTCCCTGAGCCTATAACTCTCTGTTGCTTATACTTTCAAAATTCCTAGCTGTTTTCATCTCACTTCATGCTTAGAAGGTTCATAGAGGGCAGTGATTCTCAACATTGGCTGCACATTGAAACCATGTGGACAACTTGAAAAAATAATGATGCCTAGACCCCACCTTCAAAGATTTTGATTTAATGGGTCTTGAGTGTAGCTTGAGCATTAGTGTTTTTCAAAGCTATCTGTGTGATTCTAATATGTAGCTAAGGTTGAGAACCACTGAACAAATGATAATTCCCAGCCAAGTTGTAACCTGATATGGGAGTGAGGCTTGATGACAATCTATACTTCATCTGCATTAGGTATGATGGCCAAAACCTACAACAAAGGTGAGCGACATGTTCAATGTTCACAATGTTCACAATAGCTTAGTTCTGAAGCTAAGTCCTGGGGGGACTGATTCAAAATGGTAGCTTAGTCCAACTGATCCAGGTCTTAGGTAGCAGAACTCACCAAAGAAAGAGATGGTAGTGGCAAGACTAAATCTGGCCTCTACCTTAGGCATTGTTTATACCATATCCTGGGTTGGATAAGAGGTCAGGACCCTCATAGTTAAACAATGGACACATTGTTCCTTAAAGTGGGCAAGAACAGGATTTTTATGGGTCCCAAAGTCAGCTTTTAGCTTATTCTTATTTGTGCATATCTGCAAGTTTGGACTCACTCTGAGTCCAGGAATACTTGGTCTTCCCATGTCCAAAGTCTTTGATAAAGAACCAGAAATGAAGGGATCCCTGGGTGGCTCAGCAGTGTAGCACCTGCCTTCAGTCCACGGCATGATCCTGGAGTCCTGGGATTGAGTCCTACATGAGGTTCCCTGCATGGAGCCTGCTTCTCCCTCTGCCTGTGTCTCTGCCTCTCTTTCTCTGTCTCTGTATCTCTCATGAATAAATAAATAAAATCTTAAAAAAAAAAAAAAAAACAGAAATGAAGGTGGCAATAGCCTCAAATGGCAACTTTTTCTTTTTACTTGTGAGGAAACTGGGACCCAGAGAGGACAATGGCTTAACCAAAGTTAGACAGCAAGTCGGAGGCAGAATTAAGAGTAGAGTTTAGGTCTTTTGTCATCACCTGACAGTAGGCATGGAAACACCTTGTGTATGATGTATTTAATGTATTTATTTAAATTCAAGTCAAGAACTATGTAGAAAATTCTCTTAAAGTAGATTATGTTTTTCAGAAAATTTCTGATGATGCAGATAAACAGGCGGGTACTGATGAGGTCGGGGCTGGGGGTAGGGGCACATGGAGCGGGTGATGACTCTGCTCTCTACAGGTAGTATCTGGGATCCTGTGATTCCTAGTGTCCTCAAACATCTGGGTACCTATACCTGGAGCTGGAGGTGAGAAGCCAGTGGCAGTAGCCACTTGTGTCTAGCTGCAGCACAGGGGTGGGGTGGTAGCTGCCAAGGCAGGAAGGCACACCCAATGGTTTCTAGCCCCAGGGAAGAGAAACAATGCTCAGGGCTGAGGATGGATAAATGTGCTATGCACATCCCAGGAGCTTCAGGGACTCCCTCTGCATGGCTTGATTTGAGTGAAGAATATATTTTAAACACTTTCTCCATTGTGAGACTGTAGATCAAGACACTTTATTAAAAGTGGGGGCTCAGGGGCACCTGGGTGGCTCAGTTGGTTAAGCATCCAACTCTTGCCTTAGATTCAGATCATGATCTCAGGATCAAGAGATCGAGCCCCGCATTGGCATTGGGCTCTGCGCTTGAGACTCTCTCCCTCTGCCCACCCCCCTTCAAATAAATAAATAAATATTTAAAAAAAAATGGGGACCCAGCAGGTAAGAGCCAAGTGCTTACCACTTATATTAGAAGACAAAATGAATCTGGGTTTGTTTTGTTTCATTTTGTTTTGTTTTTTCCAGTTAGCTAGAGAGGAGGAGGTTAGTGAGCATTTCTAATATCTTTGCTCTGTGATTGCTGGCGGAGTAAAATTGGTGATCTGGGATGCATTTTTCACCTAGAGGTAGGGTATTGGTCTAAGGACTCACTCTGCAGTAGATGTATACTGTTTCCGTATAGGTGAGTATCAGGCCAAGGGTGAACCACCAGAAGACCCATCTCCCTGAAGGATTTGACTAAACAGGAAAACAGACAAAGCAATGAAAATAATATATCACATTGCATTTTACAGATTATAAAACACTTTTAGGCATTGCTATAGCCTTGTCTTAGAAAAGTATATAAGTCAAGCAAGGGTCACATAATAGGTGAAAACAACTAAAGTTATTTTAAGAGAAAAAAAAAAAAGACACTTTAGGAATGCCCTGTGGTTTGGAAATAACCACTTCTTAGGTGTTAAAACTGTTCAGCAAAGATCATGTAACTTATCAAGATGGCAAAGAATAAAAATGACCAAGTTTCTTATTTCATATTTAGAGTCTATTTTACTATTACATAGTATATGGCAAAGAATGTTAGAGTGAGGCCAGGAGGCCAGAAGTTGACAAGAACAGCTCTAAGAAGCAGGTTTGGCAAGCCCCAGTTGCTAGACTTGGTGTGAGGGTTCCTGGGTTCCTGGGTAGTGAGGGGTGTAGAAGTAGAGCAGATGGCTGGGGCTTCAGTTGACTTGATGGAGGCAGAAGTGCCATTATCAATGACTATTTCTGGGTTGTCTGTATGCCCAGGTTATATTTGCACCAAGGGACATCTAGCCAGCTGAGCTAAGTCTGTCTCTGAAAAGATCAGTCAGATAGCCTTGACCTAATAAAATAACTTAATGGAATTTTTCACTCTGATCAGATGGTTTTGGGACCAGTTAGGATGACTGATCACATTTCCTCCTCCACTCCCTCATCCCCCCTTCAGTTGAACTTGTTGGATTGGCTTGTGGCAGGATTTGAATGATGTTGCCTTATGGTTTGCATCTCTATTTAACTTGGATGAATATTGTGAGACTTACAAAAATTGTTTAACATAAAGAATAAAAGTATTTCTGTGCCTTTTCTCTACACTGAGAGAATAGTAAGATAGAATAATGGACTTCATTTTAGAGAAAATCAGATAAATTGATCTTTTCATTTGTATGGATACTGGGAGCTTTTATACTTTGAATTAGAAATATGAGCCCAAACTCATAACCTCATGCCCCAGAAAAGTCTCCTCTGTCGAAAACTAATCTTCTAAGAAATCTAAACCACGGACTTTCCAGCCTATGAAGATTGTGATCATTTTTCACAAAGTGATATGTTTACACATCAATTAATACAAAGGCCCTAATGTTGAAAAATAAACCATGTGTTTGTGAAAACAGGACATTTCTTTAGTGCAGACTCTGGTGCCTGAACATCTGAGTTCAAATTTCACTCTGCCACTTACGATCTGTGTGTCTGTGGGCAGGTTACTTAACATCCCTTTGCCTCAGTTTTCTCCCATTTTTCTATAAAATGGGAATTATCTATAGGGTGGTTAAGAACATTTAGTTAGTCAATTTGTGTAAAGCATTAGAGGGCCTAGCACATGGTAATATTCCACTGTATCATTTTAATGGTCTCCTTATTCTTCTGATTTTCTTCCCAGTTTCTCACTTATCCAACCCATTCTATATCTGGCTACTAAACAGTCTTCTCATTTAACAGCATACACAATTTACCTACTCAAAAACTCACATTGAGAAGGTCCTTTTGCAAAAGAAACCAGAAAAACTTTCCCATATTGTAGTTTACATGTAATAAGTAATTGAATCATGCCTATGCCTGTATAAACTATCTAGATCATGGGAGGGAATGAGAAAGAGGGAACAGAAGAGCACATGAAATTTTAGGGAAGTTATTAATAGGTATTCAGAATAAGATTAGAGTTTAACAGGTAACAGACTTCCACTTCATAAAATAATTCATTAAAATCTTAATGGGCATTTTTCTACCCAAACCTGTTGGTCATCCTAACATGGCCATAAAAGTATCAAAGTATCAAAGAGTAAGAAAGGCATATGTAGCCATTTTCAAAAAAAAAAAAATGTTTTATAGAAGCAAACAATTATACCAGAAGAGTTGTTAAAAACAAAATAATATTGCCTTCACACAGTATGTATTTATCAATCTGAATTTATATAATTAAAGCAAAAAAAACCCTTAATATAATTATGATTAGGGATCCTTTTAAAATAAGAATTTTTGCCATAAATTAAACAGCCTATAGACACAACTATTTCCTTTGTCTATGATATATGTATATGTGTATACACACACATATGATATTTTTAGAATAAGAAATGATGAGAAATTTTGGATATGGGTACAACCATATCCAACCATGCCTTTAATTAGCTCAACTTTCTCATTAGGAAAATGAGACAACACTGCTCTTAAAGTGTAGGAGATTGCCAAGAATAATAGCTTAACTAATTGAAGATCATTATAAACAAATTAGAATGTATTTGTGAATTCTGCTAATGATGCATGTTAAATGTATGAAGTGATATCCTGGCGTGGAAATATGGTGAATCTGTCTTTCACATTTTTAGTAATTGTTGTTTTCTATTATATATGTGTTATTTACATTTTTTAAATATGTATATCATTTTGGGAGTAGGAAACTTACAAAATTGGTACTGTGCTTTAGGAGAATTTTTCTAGTAAGCAAGTATAAGTTGATTGGATAGGGAAAGGAAGATCTTAATGGGAGATCCTTTAATAAAGGGAAGGGAAAAGGTTGTAAAGAAAGTGTTAACTTTTGGGGCGCCTGGGTGGCTCAGTTAGTTAAGCATCTGCTTCAACTCAGGTCATGGTCTCAGGGTCCTGGGATCAAGCACCGCACTGAGCCCCACATCGAGCCCCACATCAAGCCCTACTTCCTACTAAGTAGGAAGCCTTTTTCTTCTTCTCCCTCTCTTTCTTTTCTCAAATAAATAAATAAAATCTTTAAAGAAAAAAAGAAAAGAAAATGTTAACTTTTATTATTATCTGATTTAAAATGTCACATATCAAATGTTGATTCAGGAAAACTTTATTGTTAGGAAAAATATGAAATGTCAAAGGAAAACATTTTTAAGGAATGCTAGCAAAATATATTAAACTTCAATATTGGCTTAGCAATTAATAAAACTTTTGAAGATATCTTCTATGTAGAGAATTTAAAGCACTTTATCATGTATATATTTTCAAAGTGATGCAGAGTTCTGAGTAAATCATCCAGAAGAAACTTAAAAGGAAAAAAAATAATATGAAATCACCATGAATTATTTTCATGCAAATGTATCCATCTGTATGACTCTGTGGCACTGATCCAGTGACACCCCTCCTGTCTTTACAGTGGTGGTTCTTTCTCAGGAACAGATGGCCAAGCCTGCCCCACAGGCATCTCTCTCCTTAAAAAAAAGGTTCACCTTTTTCCCAGGCCTTCCCTCAGGCCCCCAAGTACACTCCTTCATGTAGCCAAAAGGACTATAGTCCAGGAGGACAATCTCATGAGGCAGGCTGGGTATCAGAAGGTTTTCCAGGCACAAGAGTGACCTTTGAGCTTCTTTTCTTCTCTGGCTTCTGAAAACAAAGGATAAAGGAGTAACTGGACTCAGCATCAGTGATTGTAAAATGTTATACATTTAGTTCAACCTCATAACAGATGAATTGACTTTTTTTTTTAAGTTAATAGTTTAGGATATTGTAATAGCTCCTTGTAAGAGGTAGTAAAAGAGTTTTGTGGATTGAAGCAAAACTTACCTTCAGTGGAAAAGCACATGAAGGTAATTGCTCAGAGAACTTGTACACTGAAGGACAATTCATGACATTTTACCACAATAAATGATGGTGAAATGCCATTCAGGAATTAATCTCTACTCCTAGAGAAGTGAAAGAGAGAAGAATAAAACTACTCTTTTATCTGGCTTTGGAATGAAAAAATAAAGTCTTGGGGAAACTCCATTTTCCCTGGAAAGTATAGCATTTCCCTGAGATTGTGCTCGGATTTAAAAAAAATAAGAGCTTTTAAAAAAATGCACTTTAACATACACCTTCATGTGTACTTCTGCATTTTTTCTAAATATCTTTATGCTATTTCTGTGAGCACATTATTCACTATTGTTCTAAACTTTGGCATCTAAAATTACATATATATTTGACAATTCAAAAAGATAATTGTAAGTTTCTCTTCTCTCCTTTTTTTTTATTATGTAAAATATAGTGAAGGCACATTTGCTATTTCTATAAACACAGTACTCAATCATGTTTGCTGATCCTGCCCATTATTCTACTACTTTAAAAGTTCCCATGCTACTTGATTGCTGCTGTCCCAGGTGCTTTGTCTTCAGGACCCAGTGGTGGTTTTATAATACTGGGATCAGAGCTCAGTGATTTAATTGTAGCCATTTTAAGGTTATGGCCCAGAAAATACTAATCAAAAAGTTAATAAAATGAATAAAATGAAGGTTGAGAGGAGCACTTCTTAGTCTTGCTCTTCCAGGGTTCTTGCTCAGAATGATAATCAGTGTTTAGTCATTTTACAAACATCTAAGGGGCTAGAGATAAAGAATGTGAATAATAGAGTTCTTGCATGAAGAAGTCTACACATAACCAAGTGCAGTAGGTTGACATCTGAACAAAGTATTGCAGTTTTACGCAAAAAGTGCTATATAATAGAAAAAAATGTGATGTGGCTGTATCAAATAGAAATATTTCAATGCAAGTGACACAAAGTAAAACTAAAATTCAAGGTATCCCAAACAGCAAAACTAATTTATTAGCTTACATAACAAAAACAGATATTTCTGATCCAAGTTCAGAAGTAAGGCAAAGGTCCTGTTTTTTCTTTATCTTTCTGCTCTGCCTTCCATAATGGGTATGTTATGGGTTGAGCTGTGTTCCAAAATTCATATGTTGATGTCCTAACTCCTAGTACCTAAATGTGACTGTGCTTGGAGATAAAGGGCTTTAATTAGGCGTTTAAGTTAAAATGAGGTCGTATGGGTGAGTCCTAATCCAGTGTCACTAGTATCTTAAAAGATTAAGATATATTTCTGTAGTAAACTAAATTTGCTTAAACTGCCCAGTCTGTGGTACTTTGCTATGGCAACCCTACCAAACGAATACAAAGTACCACCTCAAGCTTAATGGTGGCTCTTATCAACTCTTAGTATCACCCTTGGAGCTACAAAATACCAGAGGTGCCAGACTTTATAGCTTCTCACTAAATCATCCAAGTGTCACAAGAGAAAGTTTCTAGTAGCTCTCCACAAGTTTTAGGATTCTCACTCTTTCCTATGCTTTTGTCTGAACAGTTGCCATGCTTGAAGAATGGGATTCATGGATTGGCTTAAGCCAACCAGAACTACCCCTAAGGATGGGTGGAGTCACATCCATCCAAACCACAGAAGGTGAAGTCCTCAAAGGAAAATCAAGTTATGTTGGTGAGACACACAGCTATGGAGATCACCAACAAGTATCCAAAGAAAGGGATCAGATAAGTCCATCTAGGAAAGCTGAGCAAAAGTAGCTCCAAGGGTAACTGGGATGGGTCTTGGAAAAGAGAAAACAGTGATAAGCACCGGATATTTAGAATGATCTCATATTCATAAAAACAATATATGTGTATTTTCATCTGTATGAAAATATATAGGAAAAGTGCCCAAAAGATACCAAACTTTTAAGAGTTACTATCTTGAGAATATCTGGTAGAAAATGAGGGTGAGGGGAATCCTTTTACTTTTTATTTTACATAAATCTCCATTGTTTAAATATTTATAGAATAAACATATATAGCTACTTTCCAAATAAAGATATATGTGTTCTCTATACAAATTTTCATTTGCAGATAAACATAAAAATCAATTAAAAATCATCTGACATTTTACCACCAGAGGTACCACTATAAGCAGTCTGAAAACAGTCTATCAGACCTCTCTCTGGACCCCTGTGCTGACACAGACACAGAGACTGCACTTAGAAGCTCACCCCAGCCTGCCTCAACACCCTCCCTGCTGCCTACAACCCCAGTGTGTTGCAAAGAAGGCTCTCCTATCACTCGTCTATCTGCAGGGTGTCTGGAACCTGTCCCTTTCCATTTCCATAACCATCACCCTTGCTGAGCTCTTATTAACTGGCCCCTGCTCTGTAGCAGTAGCCTTCTAATGGCTCTTACTTCTTTCCTCTCTACCTCCTTGTATCCAATTTCCCCACAGCATCCAGATGAACTATCCTAAAACCTAGTTCTGATCATGTTAGCACTTTGTTCAAAAGCTTTCTAAAAAAAAAAAAAAAAAAAGCTTTCTGTAAAAGAAAGGCCAAACTGCATGATCTGGACTGAATCTAAACTTTTCATTGATCCCTTGGGAACGTTTCTTCCCTTCAACTCTAGTTCATATTCTTTCCTCTGAAAGGACAGGAGTACTGTGTTACCCAGGTATTTCCATTAATTAAAATTCCTCTCCTTCAGATGCTTGCCCACATATGAGAAAATGTTTGTACAAAGATATTCATTGTAGTCAACTCTATAATAGAGAAAATTAAAGCCAACATAAATGTCCACCAATAAGAGACTGATTAAATAAATTATGGAAAGGCAGGTTTCCAGTGAAATAGTTACAGCTGTTAAAATGATATAGATACAGCTTATTATAAAGAGAAAGTCAGAATATTGTCCATCAAAAGAGTAGGTTATATAATAGTTTATAAATACCTTCTTAGGGCAGCCTGGGTGGCTCAGTGGTTTAGTGCCGCCTTCAGCCCAGGACGTGATCCTGGAGACCCGGGATCAAGTCCCACGTCAGGCTCCCTGCATGGAGCCTGCTTCTCCCTCTGACTGTGTCTCTACATCTCTCCCTCTCTCTCTCTCTCTCTCTCTGTCTGTCTCTCTCATGAATAAATAAATAAAATCTTTAAAAAATATAAATAAATAAATACGTTTTTTAAAAGCACACATATTTGTAGAGCTTTCTGGAAACACATCATCAAATAACAGAAGTAAACTCTAGGTGGTTGAATTTAGTTGATTTTTACTTTGTTCTTGGTACTTTTCTATTTAATTTGGATTTGAATTTTTATAAACATAACCACAATTATAGAAGTGACCATTTGTTAGTGCTATTTGCCAAATATTGTGCTTGCATTTAATAATTTATCTAGTCCTGGGACCTCTGGGTGGCTCAGTCCTTTAAAGCCTCTGACTCTTGATTTTGGCTCATGTCATGATCTCAGGGAGTGGAGCCTGCTTAAGATTCTCTCTCTACCTCTTCCTTTGCCCTTCCCATCCTCCCACCCTACTTGAGAGCTCTCTCTCTCAAACCAGTAATAATAATAATACTAATAATAATAATAACAATAATAATAATAATTTATTTAATCCTTACATCCAAACTTTGAGGATGGTTAGCATCACCCTCATAGAAGAGTAAACTGAGGGCTAGGGAGTAAAGAGATGCTTCCAGAATCACACAACTAGTAAAAAACAGAGATAGAACTCAAATTCCAGTCTTTCTACCTCCAAAGACCATATTATAGGCATTAGATTACATAATAATGAAGTATCATTTTTACAAAAAGAATAAAGCCATAAATAAAGAATAAATAAAAGAATAAAATATGTTTCCCCAGTCATACAAGGTCACACTCAATTGCTCTATTCCCCAAAACCTTCCTTGTCTCCATATCCAGAAGTATGATATGGTAGGAATATGAGAATAGAAAGATATATCAGAAACATATATAAAAGTTTTTGTTTTTTAATATAAGTAGTATCATTCTGTATATTATTTTATTTATTAATATACTGGACAGTTCCTACCTAAAAGTACATTGTGAACATCTTTATTATAATTTATTTTTTGGATATGCTATAATCATTTAGCATGGGTGGTCACTTACATTATTTATAAATTTTACTATTGTAAACAATGCCAAAATGAGCATCCTCATCTAAATTTATGTCTGTGAGATTGTTTGACAAATTTGTATTCCCAGAAATTGACTTGCTAGTTCAAAAAAAATATATAGGGGTCTTTTCCTTTTCCTGTATCAGAATTTCAAAAAGTTTTAGCTGTCGTGAGAGAATCTGATCTAGGAGCCAGCTGGCTGGACTCTTATGGCTTTGTTTCCCTCTCACAACCTCCCTAGGCATTGGGAACTATCTTCACACATGTTATTCCATCATCTCCAAACTGACTTGTAGAAGAAAAGAAAACCGAACTGTGAATTGCCTGGATTCTGGCGAATGCTTGACCACGAAGTTGCTTTGTGATCTAAGCAGTAAATGATGCCCCTGGTGACTTACATTTCTTCTCTACAAATAAGATCCTTTCAGTGCTACATTCCACTTTTCCTGACTCTGAAGACAAGAATAATGTTTTGTCATTCTGACCTCTTAGATTTTGAAAAATAATGTACATACTATAAAGGGTTATGTTGCCTCATTGAAAGTTCAAATGATATGGCAATAAGACCATATTAAAGGCATTTATAAAAGTCCATGGTAGAGTTCATTATGGTTCATTAAATCCCCTCGTGCTTTTATCCACTTTAGTTACTGTATTTCCTGTAAATGGAATTTATGGCAGGGCCACGTTAACACCATTTCATATTCTGCTGTGCTATTACCCATTGAGTTTGAATCAATTGAATGAAAGAAGTCTTTTCGAGTGTATTGATTTTCATTTATTCAACCTCATCTGTTTGCTTTGCTGCATGCTCATCTATGGGAATAGTGCACAGCTGAATTTCTCCATGCTGTTGCTTTTTTCCCTTAAGCATTTAATACTAGAATATACATATGACAAACACTGGTATAAGAACTGCAGAATATTTGCTGGAAGTATAGTTTTCTATGGATGACATAAAAGCCTGGATTTCTTACTCAGGTCAGAACGAATGCTTCCTAAAGCAAGATACTACAGCCTCCCAGCAACCAGAGGACTCTGGTTCCTCCTTCCTCCAAAAACAAGGAGTATTGTCAAGACAGTGATTCTTCTAAATGTAAAGCTTTGCTCATTGTCAGGAAGCTGAGTATTCTACTGCTGCTCTGCAAAGAAATACTCCTCTTTCTTTGGCCAGAGATCAGACTGAAGTCTGAACAAAAGAAATGTGTAATAAAGAAAATCTTTGAATGTACATTTTACTGTCCTTTCTTGTAACAACCAGCTTGATGTGTTTGAGTAAGAGAGAAAGAGAGAGAGTGTGTATGTTTGTGTGCATATGTGTGTACGAAAGAAATAATTAATTTTGACCCATAGTTAGGATTTTGGAGGTAAAAAGCATTTTAACAGTCTTGATTGAATTATCCATACAATGGATAATGTGTGACCACGTGATGTAGTATTAAATTATATGTCCTAGACTTATAGTAAATAGGTCTTGATTTCTGCTCAAGTAAATACTGAAATTTATTTACCAGGGAGAATAAATACTGGCTAAGGCACAGCCAAGGTCAATATTTCCTTTGTGTTGTAATAAATATTTCTAAACCCTGAAATAAGATTTTACATTATAGTTAATGATTAAATGTTATCCAATGCCACAGGAGAAATAAAATTGTCAGGCTAATTCTAAGGCATCTTTGTTTTATGTTTAATGCTGTAAAGGATAATCACTGTTGGTTTAAGCAAGATCTGATGGTAGATGTTGGCATAAAGGTTGGCTTGGCCTGAATCCCCATTGTGAAATAGAAGATGAAGGAAATTCATTTACGAAAAGCTCAAGTTATTTAAATAGACCAATAAGTAGGCATTACTGACTTAAAATGAATAATTAACTTTAACGAAAGTTTAAATATAACACTAACAAATAATTGAGCTAATTATTTTCCCTCTGCATTTCCATATTATGTGCAGTGTTATACAACTTTATTTATAGAAAGAATTTTTTAGAAAATAAGTATTTTCTTTTCAAACACAATTGAACCATAGTAAGCAAAAAAAATGAATATTACTTGGTTAGAGACTAGGAACAAGATTGAGACATATATTCAAGATCATAATCTAACTGGGGAGAATAGAAGATAACATGCAAATACAATATTTTGTAGTCATTAAGAATATGATATTTGAAATCTTAATGAGTTTGAATTCCAGCTCTAACACTGTGATTTCCAACAAGATTTTCTAAGACTTAGTTTCCTAATCCATAAAAATGAGGTAAGAAAATTGGCCTCAGAGGATCATAATAAGAATTAAAACTCTGTAAAGCACCGAAAAGGTGCCTAGCAAAAGGAGAGCCATCCAGACGTAGAAGCTATTTTAATGGTGTTTTGCTTAAGTGGACAGATGAAAATACTCATGGAAGTGACTCAAGGAGGTCCACAATTACTGAATTTGGAATGAAACATTATTTTTGCCTTAATTTCAGAAAAGAGAGCTCACTTACTAGTGGGTGGAATGGTAAATCCATTCTTCAAAGTATAAGTAGGATTTGAACTAGAGGTTGAGAGAAGACTAGGATTTTATTAGTTGGTAAATAAAAGTAGAGGTAATGAAAATTACAACTGCAAATAAAATAGCAGTCATCTACTCAGCCATGGCCCTGAGCACATCCTCCTTAATTTTGTCTCCTTGATTAATTAGCATGTTAATATTTCCTCCAGTTTTTACATTTTTTTCCATCATTTTTTTTCTGGGTCTCCCTTGTTAGCACCTTGTTAGCACTTCTGTCCATTTTCTTTTATATTCTTTGACTGAAAGATAACTTTAAATGATAAGTAAACAAAATAAAATAAGTGAAAATCATCCAGTCTCACTTTTTAGTTAACATAGAACGCTCTGTTAATATTTTGATAAAAGTCCTTCTTCCAAAGCTTTCTGTATCTCTTTGCCTTTCTGTTTGTCTCTCACTATGTGCATGCATGTGCACTCGCACACATACACACATACACACACACATACACTTAATACGAGCTAAATAAGATCATACAGTACATGCATTTTGTCATTGAAAAATTTGCAATATGTCATAAAAATCTTTCCATGTCAAAAACAACTTTATTATATTTGAATGAGCTTATCACATTTGATTGTATAAATATTAACACAATTTAATAAACTCTTTAATCACAATTTATTTATTTACAGCTTTTCTCTATTAAAAAGCATCACAGTGCTACAATTAACATCCTTTTACATTCATTTTGGACCACTTATATGATTATCCCTTTAAGAAAAATTCTTAGAAGATGTGGCATATATATACAATGGAATATTACTCAGCCATCAGAAAGGATGAATACCGGGATCCCTGGGTGGCGCAGCGGTTTGGCACCTGCCTTTGGCCCAGGGCGTGATCCCGGAGAGCCGGGATCGAATCCCACGTCGGGCTCCCGGTGCATGGAGCCTGCTTCTCCCTCTGCCTGTGTCTCTGCCTCCCTCTCTCTCTCTGTAACTATCATAAATAAATAAAAATTTAAAAAAAAAAAAAAAAAGAAAGGATGAATACCTACCATTTGCATGGACATGGATGGAACAGGAGGGTATTATGCTGAGTGAAGTGAGTCAATCAGAGAGAGGCAATTACATGGTTTCACTCATATGTGGAATATAAGAAATAGTGAAAGGGACCATAAGAGAAGAGGGGAAACTGAGTGGTGAAAAATTAGAGAGGAAGACAAAACATGAGAGACTCCTGACTCTGGGAAACAAAGGGTTGCAGAAGGGGGGGGGGGGGGAGAGGATGGAGTAACTGGGTGACAGGCATTAAGGAGGGTGCATGATGAGATGAGCACAAGGTGTTATACTATATGTTGGCAAATTAAATTTAAATAAAATATTTTTAGAAATAAAAATTAAAAAATGTTTGAAACTAAAATTTTAAAAAGAGGAATACATAATTAGAAGTAGTTATATGTGCTTCTATATAAGACAAAGTCTTAACAATAGAAAAAAATTAAGGGAAAAAAATGATCAAATTGGCTTTGTTGTAGAAAGTCTGGCCAATTAAACTGACCAAACTTTTTCATTTAAATACTTGACTACACAATTGAATCAGTTGGCTTTCTAAGACAATTATCTGACATTTTGATAAGTTATTGTGGAATGTTGAGCCAAACTGATCATTTTATGTCTCTCTTACATAGAGAACTTATGAGCTGGTAATAATTTAATCCATTTTATGCAGTTCTCTCTTCTCATTTCTCCTAAGGCTATACTGAATAACTCATTTTTTAGTCATCAATTAAGTCTTGTTGTCACATTTATGTAAGAAGCTTCCCATCAGTATGACCTCAGTCTTTCAAGTGTGTCATTTCTTCCCTATTGTACTAGCTGATTTTGCTAAATTTGGTTTATTTGTCAGAATCTAAGTCTCTTTTTTAAAATTTAATTCTTAGTTCTACCATAATAAACCAGATTTGATGATTCTGTCCTTTTGGAGTATGTTTCAGATATCAAGCCAATGGTTTGCCTGAGGAAGGAGAGGGAACTGGCTACAAAATGGCATAAGAACACTTACTAGAATGGTGGTGGTTATAGAATTATTTAAGTTTGTCCAAATGTATAGTACTATATGCCTAGAAATAGTGAACTTCACTGTATGTGAATTATATCTAAGTAAATCATAAAACACAAACACATGGTTAAAAGGGAAAAAAAGAAGAACCTTCAAATGTCCCTTCTGAAAATGAGTCTTTTGCCTCCAGTTCTATAAGATATGAAACTGTATTTGAGGGGCACCTGAGTGGCTCAGCAGTTGAGCGTCTGCCTTTGGCTCAGGGAGTGATTCCAGAATCCAGATGGAGCCCCACATCAGGCTCCTCCCAGGGAACCTGCTTCTCCCTCAGCCTGTGTCCCTGTCTCTCTCTGTGTGTCTCTCATGAATAAATAAATAAAATCTATTTTAAAAAAAAGAAACTGTATTTGAAAGTAAAAGAATTAAAGCAGTGATTCATTTCCAGAGGATAGACAGATCACTATTAGAGGAGATATGAGCACAACTTATTCTACATGATAATTAAATATATGGTAAAAAGTTTTCACCAGCCTAATGGAGACAAACAAGAGTTTTCAGTAAATTGTTATAGAATATGAACTGGTGAACACTTTTCAATTTAGATTTATACTTCACATATAATAAAGTAAATTTTATATGGATTTTTACATAATCAGTATCAAATCTTAAATAAAATCTTAAAAAATAAAATCATTTCCCAAGACCCTAAAAATTTAGAAATATTATTAAGTGACAAAAGTAGAGCCAACTGTCTAGAACATATTAGAGTGACAAAACATGAAAGACTCCTTACTCTGGGAAACCAACAAAGGTTAGTGAAAGGGGAGGCAGGTGGGGGAATGGGGTGACTGGGTGACAGGCACTGAGGGGGGGCACTTGATGGGATGAGCTCTGTGTGTTATACTATATGTTGGCAAATAGAACTTCAATTAAAAAATATATATATATATATAAAGGAAAAAATAAATTTAAAAAGAAAAGTAGCAAGTAGAGGAAGGTATTCATTCCCAGAAAATAAAGAAAAGGGTCATATATTTGCTATCCTGCAGTACAATGTAATTAATCAGAATATTAAACTGTATAGTAGATATTTGGGCAAAATACTTAATCACATCAGCCACAGAATTAAATATAACCATCAAACCAAAATTATGGAAATATTTTAATATGGTAAATATAAAAATGCATATTTTAATCATAACATCCTATTGTGTTATGTGTACAGTAATATTGATGAAGTCTTTTCTTGCTCTTGATGGTAAAAATTTGTACATCCCATTATATTTTTTTTATTTTTTTTAAAATTTATGATAGTCACACAGAGAGAGAGAGAGAGAGGCAGAGACACAGGCAGAGGGAGAAGCAGGCTCCATGGAGGGAGCGCGATGTGGGACTCGATCCCGGGTCTCCAGGATCGCGCCCTGGGCCAAAGGCAGGCGCTAAACCGCGGCGCCACCCAGGGATCCCTGTACATCCCATTCTAAAAGACACTTTGGAAATATAAAAACATTCACTCTTTTGGTCATTTTTTACCTTAACTAACATTTTAAATAAGGGAAAACAATATTTACATAAATATATTTATTATAACATTATTTATAATAATGAGAAAGGAAAATCAATTTAAATGTTAGCCCTTGTACTAGATAGAATATTATGCAGTCATTACAATTTTAATTATGCAAACTGTAAAACACCATGGGAGGTAATTGTTATGATCTTAAATGAAACAAGCATAAGACAACCTTGTGTACATATTATCCATTCAACTATGTTTTTAGAGAGTCATGGAGTAGAGAAAAAAGACAGAAAACATTCCTCAGCCATTAGAAACAACAAATACCCACCATTTGCTTCGACGTGGATGGAACTGGAGGGTATTTTGCTGAGTGAAATAAGTCAATCAGAGAAGGACAAACATTATATGGTCTCATTCATTTGGGGAATATAAAAAATAGTGAAAGGGAATAAAGGGGAAAGGAGAGAAAATGAGTGGGAAATATCAGAGAGGGAGACAGAACATGAGAGACTCCTAACTCTGGGAAACGAACAAGGGGGTGGTGGAAAGGGAAGTGGGCGGGAGGTGGGGGTGACTGGGTGACGGGCACTGAGGGGGGCACTTGATGGGATGAGCACTGGGTGTTATGCTATATGTTGGCAAATTTAACTCCAATAAATAAATAAATAAATTATAAAAAAAAAAAAAGAAAACACTGCTGTAGGGATAATAGCAAATGCTATACAGCTCACAGGCAGTGTTCTAAAATCTTTTTGTGTATTATCTCATTGAATCCTTACAATTCCATGATTTTCATTTGGTTAATTAGGAATTTTGCTACAGGGATCCCTGGGTGGCACAGCGGTTTGGCGCCTGCCTTTGGCCCAGGGCGCGATCCTGGAGACCCGGGATCGAATCCCACATCAGGCTCCCGGTGCATGGAGCCTGCTTCTCCCTCTGCCTGTGTCTCTGCCTCTCTCTCTCTCTGTGACTATCATAAATAAATAAAAATTAAAAAAAAAAAGGAATTTTGCTACAGAGAAGTTAATTAACTTTCCCAAAGTCACACAACTATTAAGTGCAGTCTCCAGTATTTGAACTCAGTGTTAGCTGTCATCCTATATTGCTTCAATGTGACTTAATCCCTGCAACACACAAGTGGATGTTAATTGTGTGAGGCTGTACTTGTGATAATACTATTCATGACTTTTACCTTCCAAACTTTCTGTAACATTCTTAATGAAATATGCCTTTTAAAAATGTTTAGGCAGAAGGCATTTAAAGGCTTTATGGGAAGGGATGGAAAGTATGACAGAGAATGAAGGAATCACAACCACCAGTCTAAGCCAAAGGAAATTGCCCTCAGGCTATAAGGCTGAGGGCTCCATCAGTCTTTCTGACCTGACCAGCTGGGAAGCCCTTGTGTGCTCTGCATGAGTATATGGGGCGGGTAGGGCCAGCGGGCAAGGGGGTTAGGGAAGTAGCAGGGCTGTCCTGTTTCTTGATTGAGTCTCTCTGTTAGACTCAGTGGAAGAACCAAGTATATCCTGTGGAATTACATAGTGGGTTGTGATGCACTTGAATCAAATGTTTGGTCCTCTCTGATTCACCTAAGCTTAACTACCAATACAATAGGTCACAAGAAATGTGAATTGCTAGTCCCAGTCATGATTTTATATCATATAGAAAAATGAAAAAAATACTGGAAACAGAATATGGTTGTTTTCTCAACTCAATAAAAAGCATTGTCCCAGGTTCAATTGGAACAGTTATATTAATTGTACATATAGCTATAGGCTATATGGCTTATTAAAGTCTATCAGAACAATATTGACTAAAATTATGTAATTTATTGCCAGTTATAGAAAAAGATGAGACCATTTGCTGTTAATGCTTTAGGCTGCAATTGAGGAAAAAGATCAGAATTATAAAAATTGCCCATATTTTTTAAAAATACCACTAGGAACAAAAAACAACATTAACTCTCTTATTTTGTCATCTAAATATAAAGCATGTTTCTTTTTTGTCAGAAAAACCAGCAATTCTTGTAATAAAACCTACCCTGGAGGGTATGTAAGACTAAGCTTAGAAAAAATGTGAATAAAGGAAATCATAAAGAATTACTTGGAGCTATAGTTGTTGATCATGAGGATTAGGCTTGACAGGAAAATATGTCCTTTGGGAAAATCTATTAATTCTTAATAGCAAATTTTGCTACAACCTGTAAAATTGTTGCAGTGTATCTGCTGAAAACCTATTTTACTTGAGAAACAGAAGTTTCTAATGTCCTGAGATCTACCCTACATGAAATGTGACTATTAAATTCTAAATATGAAGATAAAAACCAAAAAAAAAATTTAAAATCCAAAAGTTCATAAACATTGAATGGACAGAGCATCTGGACTTACAGACATTTACTTTTGACATATTTATATACTAAATTTCAAATAGAGATTCACTGAAATCAAGAAGAAACTGGTATGACTAATATTTCAAGTGCTAAGTAGATTATAAAACATATTTTAAAAAGATTCTCTTCTTTGTGAATAATTTGATTCCCTCTTTTTTTTCCCACCGCAGTTGTCTTTCAGTCTTCAGTACAAATAGCCTCTTATTCCAAAATACAGGTTAAAATTGTGTCTAAATAAAGTGTCTTGTTTCTGATGGACACAGATGCACTCTGAAACAGGCTATTTCTTATCTCTTAGTAAGTGTATTGATCTTCTTTGAAGCGTTTTTTGGTAATCTTTGATTACCACTATCTATTTGATGTCCTAGAATCCTGTTATTACAGATACAAAACCAAAATATCCTAGTTTTAAAGGACCTCTAATGCTTCAGTGATTTGGTTTTATAAATGTGATTCCAGCTCTGCCTTGTTTCAGACCATTTCATGGAATCTATCAGACCATGAAGTCTTTTAGTAAACCTCAAGATTGCTGAATGCAATACAATTAGATAGGATGGACTATGTCTGCAAGGTGTATTTCCAGTGGTCTTTGGACAGTGGGCTTTCACAATCCCCAAAATAATATGCCCAAAAATGCTACAATGGGAGAAACTATTTTAAGGCCCTGATTCTTAGTATAGCCTATAAATTAAGTATGTAGGTTACCTTAAATTTTGCATTTTAGAGAACTTAATGTCTAAAACTCAATATTTCAAAAATTTCCTAAACTATATCCAGATTCATTGTTTTGACAGTAATGGGATAAAGACATCCAAACATAGGAAGTATAGATGAGGTCCCAAATTTATGCCCACAGTTGTGAGCCAGGCAAGTAACATGAAGGGATGAATCCAGACACATGATAGCTAAAGTGAGGGAAAGCTCTAAGGCATGTCTCCCAGGAGACATCCCAATAAGAGACCTCCAGTACAGATTATCAAGTTGAGTATGTCCTATACCCATCCTAGGATGTCTTTTGACTATTATTTTTAAGATTAAGTCTTGACCACAGTGAGATACCATTTCATATCCACTAGGATGGCTACAATAAAAAGGATGGACAATAAGAAGTGTTGAGGTGGATGGAGAAAAATTGAAGCCCTCACATATTGCTAATGGAATATAAAATGATACAGCTTCTTTGGAAAACAATTTAGCGGTCACTTGAAAAGTTAAACATAGAGCTACCATATATCCCAGCAATTTCATTCCTAAGTATATACCCAACAGAATAGAAAACATACATCCATACAAGATCTTGTACACTGTTCATGGCAGCATCATATAAAATGCAGAAACAACCCAAATGCCTATCAACTGATAAATGGATAAACAAAATATGGTGTATCATACAATGAAAGTATTCAGTCATAAAACAGGAAATGAAGTACTGCTACAACCTGGATGAATTTTGAAAGAAATCAGATGCAGAGGATGCATATTGTATGATTCCATTTATAGAAAATATCCAGAATACATAAATCCATGGAGATAGTAAATAGATTAATGATTATCTGAAGCTGGAGAAAAAGGGAAATGGGGCATGACTGTTAATCGGTACAGGATTTGTTGGAGGAAGTGAGGAAAATGTTCTGGAATTGGAAATAATGATTGTACAACTAACTGTGTGACTAAATACCACTGAATTGTATACTTTAAAAGAGAGAATTTTATAGTATTTAAATTGCATCTCAATAAAAATAAATAAGCAGTAATATGAGCTTATTTACTTACTGGTTTTCTTTTCTTTATCTTTTAAAGATTTATTTATTTATCTGAGGGGGATGGGGGAAGAGGGAGAAGGAGAGAAATCCCCAAGCAGACTGCCTGTTGAGCACAGAGCCCAACACAGGGCTGAACCCCAGAACCCTGAGATCATGACCTGAGCTTAAACCAAGAGTCAGACGCTTAACCAACTGGACTACTCAGGCAACTTCATGCAGGCAAATATAGAACTTTCTCCTCCTCAAACCCACTTTTAAGTTTCTTGTTCTTAAATTTTTCATATATGTGGTCTCAGTTCTGTGTCTCTTTTTGGCAACTTCAAAAACGTTATTCCATTATCTTGGAGTCACTCCATTTAGAGGTAATTAGGAAAAGAAGAATTTGAGAGCTCTGGGAATAGAAAAAGGAAGTAAGGTCAAAGTTATGGCTGGAGTTGAAATTTATAGTGAAGTCTTGGGAGAAATAAAGGAAGCTGTGGACAAGTAAAGCAGGCAGGGATCTGCACTTCTGTATCTGTAGGAAGGCAGATGCTGAGCTGTGTAAGCCAGAGACTGAGGGATTGTTCCTCAAAGCTGCCATTCTGCACCTGGATAGGACATAGAAGCCTCTGGAAGTTAACAGCTCAGAGTTGGAAAAACTCAAAACATCTTGAGTTGAAGGACCGGTCAGAGAACAACTAAGCCTCGCAGTGGGCAGCCCATCTGTGACAATTCAAAATGACTTTACAGGCATTTTAATGAGACTTCAAGGAGAATCCAAGATGTTTCAAGGCAGTCTAGGGATGATAAATCAAATTGGTTATGTTGTACCCACTAGCATTAATTTATAATATATAGCATGCCATTGATATGATCCTGAGGTCATAGTGGATAGAGTTGATTATCATCAATATTTATCATGTCTTTAATCTCCAGCCAGCAGCCCTATTTTTTTCTGAAAGTTAAATTCTTCAACTAAAGATTCCTTTATAGAGGGCTTTTCACTTGTGGTTGGAGAGGGAACAGGTTGACACAGGTTCTAATAGCTGGGTACAGCAAGGTTTTACAAAGCAGATTAAGTGGTTTTAACTTTTATTTATCATATGCACTGTGATGCATAGACAATACCACCAAAAATAAAAACAAAAATTCGCTCTATTTATGAAAAAAGGACATTTCCTAAAATCCCAACATAAAGTATTGTCATAAATTATGATAAATATATGTAATGAGATGTTATGCAGCAGTTTTAGAAAGATCATAAAAAACATGAGGAAACCCACACATATTAGTATAATATTAAGCCAGAGAAAAACCTGTCAAGTGTTATATATTATGCTATGCTAACAGAAAAAAATTGAATAGACACTAGAATTTATTTATTTATTTTAGACACTAGAATTTAATGTCAAACTTTTGTCAATGCATTATCTCTAGAGAATGGGATTATTACTTATGTTTCCTTTTATGTTTTTCTATATTTTATAAATTTTCTCATGTTTTACTTTTTTAACACCAAAAAACCCCAAAGTTTGATAAAAATAAAGTTCAAAAATTTAAGATCTGGATCTGGGAATACTGAATTTCCCAGGTGCCATTGGCATAGTTTTAGATCATGTACAAGAAGGGTAAGACAGCAGGAGTCTGCATTCAGGATGTGGAACAGCCTTTATATCATAAATTTTGCAATATTCCAAGAGGGCTGCCCTTTTTATTCCCTATATATAGTCAGATTGAATCTGTATATGGTTAGACAATTTGCTTAGCTTTTAAATAATCAAATCACTTATTTTTAATAATACTAAATATACTAAATACTAAACTGAATAGTTTGTTTTTATTTAATTAAATTACATTTTACACTGGATATTTAGACTTACAAGCCATATCTTGAAGGATTTCACTGAATGTCAGGTCAACACTCCCCCTACATTTCACAGATGAGAAATCTGAGGATCAAGGAAGTTAGTCAGCTGACTCTCAGGCAAAAGTCTGATTAGTGAGAGAAGGAAGACTAGACTCCAGCCATCCTGAATTGGCAGCTGACAGGATCTATAGAGTAAAAGATGACAGATGAAAAATGATTAATATAATTTAAAAATTAGTTTCTCTGTATATTGAAGATTGTTTGAAATAATTTGCCATTTTCTGATGTTTAAAGCAAATGCCTACAAAAGAGGTGTGTATTTTTGGCCAGAGAAAAAGCTAAGAAGGAAAAGACTCAGCAACTATGAAGAGACATGTGTAGGAAATAAAAATGTTCACAAGCATTTATTATTAAAAGTACCCCTGATAAATTGGGTTTTGTGGTCCACAGGATCTAAAGTTCATTGAGCCTCTATAATATGCAGGCTTTCTGTAGGGATCCTTTCCCTACACCATCTCTTGGAACCTCATAAGCATGCTATATTTTTTTTTAAAAAAAAGTGTTATTTCCATCCATGCTTTGGAACTGGGGAAAATTATTAGGCTCAGAGAGGTTATAAGGATTTTTCAAGGTCACTCAGCTAATATCTAGCCAACCCAGATTTCCCATGTAGACCATGTAGACTTGGAAGTCTACCATGCTTCTGAACAGAGAGAACAAGAGGCCCCATTGGCTAAGCTTGTGGCTTCCAATAACTACAACCTTTGCATATGGCATATTTAGCCACCTGCCCCAACTTGTAGCTGCTTAGGTGGATCATGGTCAAAATCCATTTTTCTTTGATGTTGGGAATAAAGAATGCTCTGTCTTGAAATAAGTAAGGATGAAAGATATTCCCTGTCTGATATAGTGAGTCTATATGTTTAAATTACCTCATGACCTACTATTTTTGCAAATTTCTAGAAACTGCTCCTCCCTCAGAAGATGCCAATAGTAGTATTTGGTCTTAAGAGTACTCTAATTGTTTCACATGTTCCTTCCTTGTCAAATCATAGTGAGATATATATAATTTTCTTATTGTTTGAGGCTGACCTCAACATAAATCAAGGCTTATTGAGAAGGGGTTAGATGGATGATAGCTTTGGAGAATTAAAATTGTTTCTGTGTAAAGAGCCAAGTATCACCTCTTCTCATTTAGCAAGAACCACATCAAACATTGCCCTCTTCTTTTCTCCATCTTCCTCTTTGGGTAACCAGGCTCTTTCAAGGTGTAAGATTGGCTCTTGATGACTTCAAAAAAAAAAAGAAAAGAAAAAAGTTTACCTTGATGTCTATTATGACCAGCAGCATCAGCAGCATCTGGGATCTGACTAGAAATGAGAATTCTCAGGCTCCACCCTAGACCTACTACATCAGAAGTCCTGGAGATGGGGACCCACAAAACTGTATTTTGAAAAGCCCTTCAGATGATTCTTTAGGTATCTTAAGTGCAAGAGCTATCTACATATAAATTATTTTTTTTAATGTTTTAGGTGATACAGATCGGAGCTCTAAAAAGATCACTAAGAGTGAACCTAGTAATCTAATTCTTATATATTCAATTAATGTTAGCAAATTAAATATGACATTCCTGTTAAATGTGAATTTCAGATAAATAACAAAAAAATGTTAATATAAGTTTGTCTCAAGTATTGTATGGGTCATACTTATTCTTTTAAAAAATTGCGGATCCCTGGGTGGCGCAGCGGTTTGGCGCCTGCCTTTGGCCCAGGGCGCAATCCTGGAGACCCAGGATCGAATCCCACATCGGGCTCCCGGTGCATGGAGCCTGCTTCTCCCTCTGCCTGTGTCTCTGCCTCTCTCTCTCTGTGTGACTATCATAAATAAATAAAAATTAAAAAAAATAATAAAAAAAATAAAAAATTTCTGATTATCTGAAATTCAAAATTAACTAGGCACTTTGCATTTTTATTTGCTAAATCTGGCAATCCTATCACCAACCCATTCTTCTACAATTGAATCCTGAGAGGTAGGAGTAGCTACAGTTTGATGGGACTGGGTGACCTCCCTTGTTTTGATTTTGCAGCAGGTCAATCTGGGAAAAAGGAACCATGTAATTCATGCCTGTCCCTTTTATAAGCATTTGGCTACATGCTGTGATTTGGGAAAACAGTAATTACTACACTTAACATTACTTGTTTATTTTGTATCACAGAAGAAGATAATGCCTTTTCCCCCACTTTTAACCTAATAGCCTATTAGGAAAACACAAGGTGTCCTCCCCATTAGTCCCTCTAGGGAATTTCAGAAAATCGGCTGAGTGAGACAAAATAAGTTGGAGGTTGGGGAGGATGATTTATAAAAGAGCTACTGGCAGCCAGCATGCTTTGAATGATCTAGGACTAAATTTTTAGCCAGTTCTGTGTGTGTAGGTGTGCCTACACATAGGTGCATGCTTGGATGGGGAATGAGGGAGGAATCCAAAAACAATTAGGAGACTTCTGCTTATTGGGTTCCTACTCATGTCAGGCATTGTGCATGGGTCTTTACATAAATTATACTTCATCTTGGTGTTATTATAAAAACATTCTTTGAGAAAGGAACATTGGAGAAAAGGGAGTTCAGCTCTAATGTCAATGTTACACACACACCCCTATGCTACAGCCATTATCTCTGTTTTGCCCACTTAGGTAAAAGAATGCACCTAACTATATTAGGTGCATGCTCTTCCTTCTGGAAGACATGACTATCTTTTTAAAAGAGAGAAAATCCATCCTAAACTGTAAATAGTTTAAAATTAAATTCTGATCTTTTTTTTTTTTTGTATGGGAATCTTCTAACAACAAGTTACTGAAGCCTTGAAGGAGTCCATGAGATGCAATGGGAGCTTAGAGATATTCAGCTGAATGTGGCTCATGAATTTAATTATCCTACTAAGTACACTGACCTACAGGTACTAATTATAAAGCAGTGTGAAACTTATGGCAGAAGTATTCCTTAATAACTAGTTTACATAAATATGTATCTCTTAGCTGGCAATAGAGATAGTTTATATTTTGAATTTGTTTTTCTAGTATATCTTTCTAGTATGCTTTTGCTGCTATGGATTAAAGAAAGAGAATAAGCAGCCACATGTCCATCCCATCCCCCACCTCTAAAATGCATCCCCATCCCCCACCTCTAAACTTATGGCAGAAGTATTCCTTAATAACTAGTTTACATAAATATGTATCTCTTAGCTGGCAATAGAGATAGTTTATATTTTGAATTTGTTTTTCTAGTATATCTTTCTAGTATGCTTTTGCTGCTATGGATTAAAGAAAGAGAATAAGCAGCCACATGTCCATCCCATCCCCCACCTCTAAAATGCAAGAGAATTTAAGATGGGAGAGTGATTCATGCATAGATCAACATGGAGATCAAATGGCCTCTTCTATCCTCCAGCCCGCCACCTCAGGACAGTGGAAAAAGGGCAAGCAGTCACATTTCTGCTTCTGCCTGATAGCCAGTGGTAGTACATTTTGTTCAAAGGCAAATGACCAAATGCCCGAGCAGTGGGATCAGGGGCCATCGGGTAACAGAAGAGGAGAGACAGGAAGGGAGCCTGCATTTTCTGGACTGCCTTATGGTGATTGAAGAAGGAGCAGGTCAGGACTCCTACCATTTGTAACTTTCCATAAAATTTGATCAATATGTTTTATCTGTCCTCAAAGCAGCCTCCCAAGCAATTAGTTTAGCTGCAATTTGGGGATCGCTGACATAGCTCCCACAGTTTTTCATTAGCCATTAACCAAACAGCTGTTTGGAGGGATTTTTTTTTTTCCTAAACTAATTCAGATTTAGGAATCACTTTTATGAGCACTCAAATTGCTCTTGTTATTTCTCCTTCTTGTCAAAGATGCTATTTTTGTGATTTCTAACTGAAAGACAAAGGATTGCTTGACATAATTATTTCCTTTTCCTTACTGGGTCCAAATATAATTCAGTTTAATCTGCAGAAAGTGGTGGGAATAGTGAGAACAATATAATGTTTTCCAGAAAGCTTATGAAATATATTTTTTAAACTCGCATTCAGCTTCTACTAAGTAGAGACACACTGCTATTTGGAATTCGTTGGAAATAAAATCTGTGATAACATTGATAGTTTTTCAAATATATATACTTGCCTCCCATATAAATGAGTCTTGATGTACTGTCTATGCAGGGCTGTATGTGAATTTATGTATGTAAATAAATGTAAGTAAATATATATACAAACGTTATGTATGTGTGTATATGTATATTATATATAAGTAGTTTTTAATGTATGTTTGTAATGTTCTGACACATTACAGTTGATCAACAAATAGTAACTACTATTATTACTGAGCAAAGCCAAACCCCATCATGATGAGGTAAGTAGAGTCAAAGTCCAAATCTGGGATCATGCTTCTCCCTCTGCCTATGTCTCTTCCTCTCTCTGTGTGTCTCTCATGAATAAATAGATAAAATCTTTTTTCAAAAAATGAGGTTAGAAGGACCAGAATCAATCACTAATCACATTACCAGCATAATCAAGGGTTTTATATTATATTCTGATTAGTTGAAAATTATGACTCATACATGTATGTTACCTGATAAACCAGATCATTCAACTACTTGCCTCATTTCTCAACCATTTAATACAGATTAAAATTTTACTATGATTTTATTGAAAATATGCTAATTTTTACCCTTAGGGTATATCAATTTGACATCATTTAAAACTGGATGAAGGGGGACGCCTTGGTGGCTCCTTCAGCTTAGGACGTGATCCTGGGGTTCAGGGATCGGGTCCCACCTCGGGCTCCCTGTATGGAGCCTGCTTCTCCCTCTGCCTGTGTCTCTGCCTCTCTCTGTGTCTCTCATGAATAAATAAATAAACTTAAAAAAAAAAACTAGATGAAAAGTGAAAATTCAGTTAAAGAACTAATCCGTGTAGCTAGACCTACTGTGGCAGAGGTAATAATGGCCAGAGTTCAATGTCTCATGGTAGTTGGGGTCTTCCAAATGCAGATAAAAATCTCAGGGGCATAAAATGGCAATGGCCAATTGATGCCAAGAAATTTTTCCAAATCACAATCAGAACTCAGTGTCATCTCATGGTGTGAAGGGACCTCATCCATATTTTGTTGCTGTAACCCAAAGGAAAGTTTTCATTTTCTTAAACACAGACATCTATCCTCTCTGAAAAATCAAATGAGAAGCACTACTTAAGTATCGCTCAAGTTGCAGCTTCTGTTAAAAAAAGAAAAAAAAACCTGCATAAACAGTTGCCGAGGCTGATTAAAATCACGTATTATATGGGAATTAAAACTATTGACCATTTAGGGAAATAATTACAAAGCTCTACAACACACTGGCACAGAATTCCATCAGTGTTTTTTGCCTGAGCCAAAGCAAAATGACTCTTTCGATTCCTACAGCTCATTAATTTCCAAGCTGGGTTATTAAGGATGATAACGTTTAGTTTTTCAATGTATTGGGTTTTCTTCTCCCTTTTGGTTTTTAAAGAGTAAATGGACATTTTACATCCGAGACATAGATAGTGATTTCACAGCTTTGCCTTTAGTACCTTACATATTTGACCTTGAGAAACATGCCCCAGCTTTCCCCCTTGGGCTGAACAGAAGCAGAGATCTTAAAATCAGATTTTGTTTGCGAGAAAATTTTAGGAAGTCCTTTCTCCTCTGCTCTCTCACAATTCCTAGGCAGCCATCCTCCCCCACACCCTCCTTACTTCCAAATGGCATTATAGTGTCTGAAAGGCACAGAGGTGATGAGTCACTGATGAGACTCACTGAGGAGCCGGCCTACCTGGTTCAGATCCGCAGTTACCCACTTACTCCTCTAGGTGACTGAATAATTGCCTCATCTCTCAGCATCAGTCTCCTCATCTGTAAAAGGTACGAGGCACCCAGTAAACAGTAAGTTTTAGTTGAGGGGAGGGGTGCATTCCAGAAATCTCTGAAGGGCTACATTTTGGTAGAGTAGAAAAAGTGGTGCTCTTGGAACCTAAAATGATTGGTTGTGTTATTTGAGGACTGTAACTAAACATCTCTGAGTACTTACTTTCTCCTATATAAGATGGGAAATACCTTATAGGCTGGTTATGAGGAGAAAATAAAGTAATACACTCATGGGAAACATTCCTGAGAGAGCATAGGTTTTGGCATCCAGCGGAGGATTTGAGTCCCAGCTCTTCATTTACTAGCTCTGTGATCTTGAGCAAGTTACTGTCTCCTTAATTGTAAAACAGGCACCATAACACCTCCACTGTAGAGTTGCCATGTGAATTTACAGTTAATTTCTCTAAAGTTCCTAAGGCATAGTAGGGACTTGACAAATGTCAGGTGTGTTGTTTTGTGAAATATCCTGCACAGTAATCTATGTAGTACTATGCAGCTATGAGCTGCCAACCTCGTTCTATTTTTGCTCTTCTGGAAGATGGGTCAATAAGCCCTTTCCCTCAACACCCATATGCGGTGTGCGGAAATCTTTAACAGTTGCTACTTCCCAGGAATGCTAGGTATGTGCACCATCAACGTTGAAACCTAAAGTTCTGATTACTTTTGAAGTCCCAGAAGCACAACGCCAAAAGAAAGCATTGCCTCGGGAAAGTGGCCCAGTCAATGATCTGCTTTCTGCAGCAAGTATCAGAAATCCAGACTAAACACGTAAGGATTTATTGATCTCACATGGAAGACGTGGGGAAAACAATCCAGAGCAGGTTCAGCCACTCAGCAGCACTGTCAGCGACGTGAGCTGCTCTAAGTACCTGCTGTTTTCTTCCTCAATGTGTAGCTTTTGTCTTTGTGGCCACTGCGTAAACACATTCCAGGAAGAAAGTGGATGGGATGGCAACTTCTACTCATATATCAGAGGCCAGAGCTGGGCCACAGAGCCACCCCTAGCTGCAAGGGAGTCTGGAGGGAATATTTAAGTGGACGTATTATTGCCCCAGATGAAACTGGGATTCTAGTAGTAAGGAAGAGAGGAGAGTACATATCCTTTGAAGCTAACACTGTCTGCCACAGTGGTGTGGACTCGTGAAAGGTGTGCCAGTGACAACGAGCTGAGAGCACAACAGAGGTCCAGCAGGACAGAGGTCTGTGTGTGTGTGTGTGTGTGTGTGTGTGTTAACAGACAACATAAGATCTATTCTTTTAAATTTTTAAGTGTATAGTATAGCATTGTTACACATGGAATAAGGTACTGTTTGTTTTTCTTGCTTTACTCACAGCAAATGGGAATATGCCAGAGTGCATCTGAGAGAAGCAGGTCATGTCTATGGTGACTGGTTTGGTTTGATCATTTTGTTTTTCTGAGGTTTGCAACTGCAACTGGCACACTTCTGTCAGCAGCTCCATGCCCATGGTCGATGGCTAGAGGTCTGTCTCCCCAAGGTCATTTTTTTTTAAAGATTTATTCATGAGAGACAGAGAGAGAGAGAGACAAAGAGAGAGAGAGAGAGAGAGAGAGGCAGAGACACAGGCAGAGAGAGAAGCAGGCTCCATGCAGGGAACCCAACGTGGGACTCGATCCCAGGTCTCCAGAATCACGCACTGGGCCGAAGGCAGCACCAAACTGCTGAGCCACCGGGGCTGCCCTCCCCAAGGTGATTTGAGCACATTCTCCATACTGTCCTGGACCCCTCTGGGCTCTCTATTGCGGTTTGTGGAAATCCTGCCAGACAGAGCGCATGCAGGTCAACCAGCAGTAGCCCTGCATTTCACAATAGGAGCTGCTTTCTTCTTTGTGAAAAGGGGAACACTTGACTACAATATAAATCCTATTCAGATAAGCTTGGCCTTACTCACACAGGCCATAGGTATTGCTATAAATTCTCTGTCTGGGAAGGGATGATAAATCAAGTATATAAAACTGAGATTGGCGCTGTAAATACAAAAAATAAATGTTAACATACGTAACAGGTCTGTGTGATATAAGCCTACCTAAGAAAAGTGTTTCTTCTTGTTTGCTAGAGGGGATCTCAAAGGGAGGTAGAGTCACCTTCTTGGTTTGAAAGTGACCCTCCACACTAGTAAAAATAAAAAGGACAATCCACTGGCCTTAACCCAGTGGCTAAAGTTTTTCCATTACTTAGCCTCATAGATACCTGTTAAATTATGAATGCCTAGAGGATGTGAGTTATTGATTAGACTTTGTCTTTTGTAACACTTGATCTTAGATAAGTTTATCAAGTTAACTCTAGAAAATTCCACTAAGTTGAAATTTTCCTGCAAGTGAGAATTGGATTCTCTCTGTATCCAAAGACCTGGCATGATGTGGGCAGCTGGGCACAGAGCAGACATCAGTGAATGTTGGCTCAAGTTAGTGGAAAGGATGGGATGTGGGAATGGAGGAGGGGAGTCTCTGAGAAGGGCAAAACTGACGAGGCAGATGGCTCTCTAGGGGCAAGCACTGGCAGCTATTAGGAAACTAGATATCTGGAGAGAGAGCACAGAAAAAAAGCCAGAGCAGCTCCATAGAAAATAGGCATTCTATTTGCATGCATTTGGCAAGAATTATGCTGCCCTTTGGTACCATCAAAATGGAGATCAGGAACCAACTGTGCAATGCCACAGGAAAGAAACACCATGAAAAGGATAAATATTTGTCACCAGGTCCAGTTCTGGCATCTGCTCTGGATTTATTTTTAAATAAAGCAGGTCTTATGAAAGTAGTTAGCCTAGCTGTGAGAGTTTTGCCACTGATTCTAGAGTTCCCAAGATAACAGAGCACATGTTGAACAAAAAGATAATTCTAAGCTTACATGTTTCTCTAGGGTCCTTTTTTAGTACACGCTTATTGCCCAAATTCATAAGTGTTGAGCTAATGTAATATTTTAATTGCTCTTGCTCCTCTGAATGGAGTGATAGAACGCAAGCCATAACACTGATTAAATTTACATTTTGATTAAACAATATAGAAGTCCTTTCCATCCTTTATTTTAATCATGCAATACTTTTAGAGTATATTCTTTTAAAATTTTGTTTAAGAATTAGGTGCTGATATTCATATCTTGATGAATAGTAAGTGTTTGCCCATGTCCACTCCCTCTGTCTCTATGAATTTGTGTTCTTAATTAGACATAACCACTGATTCAGAAACATTAATTTATGTAAGGAGACTTTTAAAGATTTTATTTATTTGAGAGAGAAAGAGAGACAGGGAGAGCATGTGTGTGCATGTGCAAGCACAAATTTGGGGAGGGGCAGAGGGAGAAGGCGAAGAAGACTCCCTGTTGAGCAGAGAACTGGACTCAGGGCTGGATCCCAGGACGCTGACATCATGACCTGAGCCAAAGGCAGATGCTTAACCAACTGAGCCACCCAGGTGCCCCTGAGTAAGGAGACTTTTAATATGAGTCTGATATAAAGGGGCCAATATCTTTGCTAACTTATCATATTACATACATAAATATATACACAATCACTGAATTTATCTGGTCACAATTTATGATGAGATAATTAATCATCTTCTTCTTTAGAGTGGAAATGCCTTGCTCTAGGATCCTGATAAATTATTGGTGAGAGTATAAATAATTGGCAAAGCTTTCAGGGAAAGCAATATAGTGGCATGTATTAACATTTTAAGCATGTATGCTCTTTGACTAGCATCTGTGCCTAAGGATGTGTCCTACTTAAATGCTTGCACATCTGTACAACAATGAATGTTCAACATTGAAGTATGGCTTATGACAGGCAAAAGTCAGGGGAAAAATCTGATTATTGTTCCAAGCAAAGTGGTCAAATAAACTACAAAACAACTACACTTCAGATTATTCTATACCCATTTAAAAAGATGGTCAATAGGGTGCCTTGGTAGCTGAGTTGGTTGTGCATTCAATTCTTGGTTTTGGCTCAGGTCAGGGTCTCAGGATTGTGGGATCAAGACTCGCATGGGGCCCCACACTCAGCACAGGGTCTATCTGGGATTCTCTTTCCCTCTCCTTCTCCTTCCCCCGCTTCCCCTCCCCATGTTTGCTTATGTGCTCTCTCTCTCTTTCTCTCTCAAATAAATAAATAAATAAATAAATAAATAAATAAATAAATAAATAAATATCTTTAAAAAAAAGAAGATAATCGTGTATAGAGAATACTAAGACATGCTGATAAACAGAATGGTAGTAGAACAACGCATATGATATGGTCTCCTTTATATGAAAAATCTATGTATTTGTATATGTTTATGTATGTATATAATTTTGGAGAAAGGAGATTAGGAAGGATGCACAACAGATTGCCAAATCTAGTTACTTCTGGGGAGCAGAGTGGGATTGGGGAGATTGAGTATGAAGAGGGCCTTCAGCATTTTGCTAGGATACTCTTTTAATAATTTAATTATTTTACAATGAGAATGCTTTCATGCATTTGTTGGGTAATTTTTAAAAACATCTTGGATTTGGGGGATCCCTGGGTGGCTCAGCGGTTTGGCACCTGCCTTTGGCCAGGGCGTGATCCTGGAGTCCCAGGGTTGAGTCCCACATCAGGCTCCTTGCATGGAGCCTGCTTCTCCCTCTGTCTGTGTCTTTGCCTCTCTCTCTCTCCCCCTCCCCTCTCTGTCTCTCATGAATAAATAAATAAAATCTTTTTAAAAAAATCTTGGATTTTACCTCCTTCAGATTTAAAAATAAAATAGCATGCACAATTTTTAGTTTCAAAAAATAATGAGCATTTTTAAGTATGACAAGTTGATGTACGAGAGAGAACTATCAGGAAGATAAAACAGAAAGAAGAGTAATTAAATGAGTTCTTATAGTAACATGTGTTACCAAACAGCACACATGCATGAGCGTGTTCACACACAACACATACACACACATATATATGCATACCCATTTCATTTAACTTCATTCAGTCGCTTATCCAACCGATATTTATTATGTACTGAAACTTGTCAGTGCTAAGAGAAATGTATCAGTGCATGAATACAAACATATAAACACTGAGGAAATAATGAATGTATAAATTAGTTGATGTTCTATTAAGGTCTACCAGACTCGTGGATATAGAAGGCTATGTATGGGGAGGAAGTGAACTCTAAGATTTATACTGGAAACTCCACAAGAGGAAGGTTTGGGTGTCATAGGGAGGAGTGAGGGGAATTAATCTTGAGGCTTTCATCTATAAGATAAGTGGAAAATGGACTAGTCATACAGGGAGATGCCAAGAAGGAAGAGAGTATTGGTTCAGTACTGGCTCTTACTATAGAGTTCTTACTTGGCTCTATGCCAAGAAGTTTAGAATCTGATTTTTAATTTCATTTTTCAAATTTCAGTTTTAAGGAAGTAATTCAATAATAAGAAGTCCCATTTGACTCACAAGTTCATAAACTTATTAAAATTAGTAGTAGTTTGGAAGTCAACATTTTGCAAGTTCTGGGAAGGAAGAAAGCAGTTTCAGGACTGAGTCCCAGGTACAACACTGAAGAGCATCAGACATACCAAATGAGCTAGGGGTGAACTCCTTCCACATTTCAAGGCTATGCCACCCTTCATATGGAGAAAGGGCTTTTGTAAATGTTCTGTCACAATGTATTTCACATTATGAGATAACAGTTATCCTATACTGAGGGCCTAATATGTGCCTGTCATACTCACTGCCTGCATAGACCATCTCACTTAATCTTCAATATCATCCCGCCAAGTATATTACCATGTTCCTGTGGAGGAAACTGAAGCCCAGTGGGGCAAACTGCCAATGTGATCACATAGCAGAATTAAGATGGCAAACAAAGCCTAATTTCAAAGTCAGTATACTGTCTCCTAAAAGATGAAGAGGAAGACAAAGACCAATAAGGGGATGGGGGGAGGAGGAGGGAGAGGGGAGAGAGGAGGAGGGAGGGACAGAAAAGGAAGGAAGGAGGAAGATATTATCAATTACATTGTTTTACATGTTTAACATTGAGGACCGGAGAGATTAGTTGAGTTTGCCAAGGTCTCAACTAGAAAGTGGCAAAACCCAGAACAAAGCTCGCATACCCAAAGTCCTCTTCCCACTAGGTCACTGCTGTCTCTCCAATGTCAGGAAATAATGAAATCATGATACATTTAGCAATTCATTATGTGCTCATTTTACATCTGTATATTTTCTCTAAACTAGTACTGAAAGTGTAGAAAACTGATTCAAAAATATTTTTTTATCTCTCCCTGATAGAAATAGTTTTTCTCAATCAAGCTATAATGCAAAAGTGAACAAACTATGTATTATACATTCAAATTACAGTGAGCAATAAATAATCCTCAAAGGAAATAAGCAATGATTTCCAAAAATTCAATTGACATCCCAAATTAGATCTTCATAAGAAGATCAGCCAATTAACTCTGCCAACAGTTCTTCCTATTTTGCTATTCTCACTTGCATTCTAAAATTTTGTTTATATAATTACTCCAGAACCGTAGGGGAAGTAAACTCATTTTTATCTTTTAGGGAATAATTGTCTTATTCAAAGGGCAGCAATTCTATCCATGAATATGAAAAAGATGCAAAAGAAGAATAACCAATAATTCCTTATACTACGAGAGAAAATTGCTTCAGTTTGCAAAAGAAAGAAAAGGTTGGGAATATTAACTAAAAATAATCTAATCATTTTACCTCTATAAATGTCAGAGAAAAAGAAGTAGAATTAGCCTCTGGTTTCTCCTTTCTAAAGCAATAACCCCCGGAGTCAGTGGAAGAGGAGTTTGCAGTGTGGTGGATTCTTTATGTAGAAATTCAGGAGTGTCCATTTTCAATATTGGGGAAGAGGGACAATGAATGTTGTGTTCCCACCTACATATTTTCAAAATAGCCTTTCCTCCAGACCAAGTCACACTTTGCTTAAAGAAATAATCAGTTACAGAAAAATTTGAGGGACCAATGTGCTCATAGTAGTCCACTTTGTAATAGCAACAGCTGGAAACTATGACCAATTAAACTATGGTGCAAATATATGCCATATTTCTTTGCTTTTTAGATGTCTTTGATTGTGAGGTACAACTTCACAGATTTGTTTGGGTGAAAAGAACACAGTATATTATTTATTTACCAAATATTTTCAGTTAACCAACATTATAATTTATCTGTACAATTACGCACTCTTAAAATTGAAGTCAGAGTCTTCTTTATCCACTTTCCTAGGATGAAATTTCATTTGAGTCCTGTGAACCTGGGCAGCTTGTGTGACTCGGGATGGACATTTAGCTTATCTAACTCAAGCCCTGATTTTACCCCCACCCAGTTGACAGTGTTACGATTGACCATTTAATTCCTAGGTATCTGAAAAAGTAACTGAGTCTGTCTGCATTTCCTCTCTGGTTAAACTTGGAGTTCTTTCCTCTCCTGAATTACTCATACCATATATTCAGTAGCTTCTCTTCAAAGCAATTTGGAAGTTTTTGACAGAGCCTCATTGCTTGATGATAGACATCACAATGCATAAATCAGGCACATCTGTTCTCCCAGCTTTTAAAATACTATGATCTACACCAAAGAGTTTGACTATTTCTACCACTTTTAATTTCATTATTTAAGGTATGGCAGGCTTTCTTCTACATAGACAATATGCAAAATATTCCTTTCAAATCCCAATCATATTGTGATATTTTTTAAGTCATTAGGAAATCATTAGGAATCCGTACGTAAGTTAAAATTCAAATGTTTTTGCAAATGGCAAGATTTCTTTTTGATGGCCAAGTAATATTCCATTGTATGTATATATACCACATCTTCTTTATCCATCCATCAGTCAATGGACATCAGTGGATGGACATCGATGGATATCTCTTTCCATACTTTGGCTATCATAGACATTGCTGCTATAAACATTGGGGTGTATATGCACCTTCGGATCACTATTGTTGTATCCTTCGGATAAATACATAGTAGTACGATTACTCAGTTGTAGGGTAGTTCTATTTTTAACCTTTTGAGGAACCCCCATACTGTTTTCCAGAGTGGCTTCACAAGGCTACAATGATGTAGACAGAACTAGAGTGTATTATACTAAGCAAAATAAGTCAGAGAAAGACAAATACCATGTGATTTCACTCATATGTGGAATTGAAGAAATAAAATAGATGAACATAGGGGAAGGGAAGAAAAATAAAGTATGATAAAAACAGAGAAGGGGGCAAACCCTAAGAGACTCTTAGCCATAGGAAACAAACTGAGGGTTGCTGTAGGGGAGATGGGTGCGGGGCTGGAGTCACTGGGTGATAGGCATTAAGGAGGGCACTGGACATAATGAGCACTGGGTGTTTATGCAACTGATGAATCACTAAATTTTATCCCTGAAATTAATAATACATCATATGTTAACTAACTTCAATTTAAACAAAATCTAAAAAAATTTCAAATGTATTTGGTGTTGCCGAGTTGACTAAGATGTTACTCAAGAGGACAGATATTTTCTACTCTTAGGTAGGATCACATAGTCTCCGATAATGACAGCTATTTTACTATATACTCCTGTCTGGCCACCTTCATGTTCCTCTTGAGTAACATCGATCACTTCCTAATTTCAAAAGCATTAAAATATTTTTTAAAATTCTCAAAAATAGGAGCACCTGGCTGGCCCAGTCAGAAGAGCATCCAACCCTTGATCTCACTGTCATGAGTTCAAGCCCCATGTTGGGTGTAGAGATTACTGAAATAAACTTTAAAAGTTATTAGAAAATTAAAAACAACTAGTAGGAGAATCTCATTCAGCCATTTTGAAAAGTTACGTCTAAAGACTTTTCAATCATAAGTGAAAGTACTCACCACCTGTTGCACCTGGGATGAATTACTTAACCTCTCTTTTGAAGTAATATTACATAAAACAGGGGAGTTTGATGAGGATTTAATGAAATGATGCAGTAGTTGTGAAAGTGTGGTCTCTGGGCCACCAGCATCAGTACCACCAGGAACTTGTTAGAAATGCAAATTATCTAGCCCCACCTCCAGGCGACTATGATCTATCATGCTAAAGTTTGTGAACAACTGGGATCAAGTGTTCAAAACATCTAGCACATAGTAAGAATCATAGCTATCAATTTCTAATATGTAGCATGTGGAAAGCATTATGCTAGGGTTTTACCTGCCAAATATTACTTAATCACCACAACAATCCAATGAAGTATCCATTTTATAAAGGAGAAAATTGAGGCCTGGGGAAGATAAGGAGCTCAGGTTTGTTCTATGCTCAGGTTTCTCATTTTGAGACATCAATGTAATAAGCCACAGATTCACTCACCTGGTCAATCATATGCTTATGAGTCTCATTTAGCTTATCATCTCATTTTATAGGCTAAAAAAAAAAAAGTGATTCCCAGAAAAAGAAATTGACTTGCCAGGAGTCAAATAGTTAATGGAAGAGTGATAAGTAGAATTGAAATCTTGAAACTTCTAGTTTAGGGCTATTTCCATCACAGCACACAGCCCTTAAATTTGGATGCTCTGATTTCAGAGTAACAAAGGATATACATAAAATGTTACTCTCAGAATGATTTTTGTTCCAGAGGAGAATGCTTTTTCCACTCTCTGCCTCTCTCTTATCCCCAGACTACACAAGGACCTCAGCTATGTAGGGCATTTCAAACTGTTCTCTCCAGTGCCCACTTGTATTAAGATCTATATTGTTGACATTTCTTAAGTAGTTAGCTTACTGACTCTATCAGAGTGTTCTTGTTACCTTGAAAACAAGTATTATTATTTCATGCCCTAAAGAAAAAAAGACCAAACATGTTATTGACCTCAGTGTCTGCTAATAGGTTGAAAACTGTTGGTACCTTTTTAGCAGTAGAATGTTTACCTAAAAAGCAAAATGTTATTTGGATGCCTCTAAATTGAATTTTTCATAATTTCATCATATACTCATATGTTGAATTGTTTACTTACAAATTCAAAGCTGGGCTACTTGTGTAGGCTTTCGTAATTTCCAATCATAAATTAAGACTTTATTTTTCTAATGTTTGTTTTAATCAGTTAATTAGTAGTGATGCCCTTGATAGAGATACACATGTACAAGCAGTTATTTATTACAGTATTTGGAATTTTTCAGAAAAATTGATTCTATAAATTCAGTATTTTCCTGGGAAAATCTCAGCAATCTGGGGCCAGGACAAAATAACTTTTTATACTTTGGGGAAAAAAAAAAACTGTGTTGTTTGTTCATTTTTCAAACCAGAAACTCAAGGACTAGGACATCTATTGTTGTGACTTCTCATGGCTTACTGACCCCCAGCTGGAGACATTTATTTTCTCATCTATTAAAAAGGATGTTATAGGTGCCTGGTGGCAGTCGGTTGAGCGTTTGACTCTTGATTTCAGTTTGAGTCATGATCTCAGGGCCACTAGATTGAGGTCCTGCTCTGCACTGAGCATGGAGCCTGCTTGAGATTCTCTCTCTCCTTCTCCCTCTGTCCCTCCCCCCAGTTACAAGCATGCACGTGCACTCTCTCTCTTTCTTTGTCTCTCTGTATTTAGAGAATAAATATTTTTTTTTAAAAAAAAAAGCATTCCATACACATAATTATTTGGTTCTCACACAAATCTTGTAACCTAACGTGATGGCTACAGGGCTTCTCATTTTATAAATGAGGAAACTGAATGAGTTTGATCTGTTCATTGTCACACAGCAAGCTCTGACTCAAGTCTCCTGATAACTAATTTCTTTCAAACTTCAGCAGTCCATCATTACTTTATAAGTTAGGTCACTGTCCCTTCCACTAGTCATTTGCACTAACAAACTTGGTAAAAAAAAAAAAATTCAGCTTGTAGAAAGTCAGTGGATGTGAATTCGGGAAAATAAAGTTTATATAATGGTGCTAACATGTAATTACAAAAGAGAAAATGAAATCTAGCCAGCCACTGGAGATACACCAACCTAGTGATGCTGGTTACTTCTGGGGAGAGGGGGAATGGATGAGATGTAGACTCTAGGTTTTTAATATTATACTGTGTGTGTGTTGAGAGTATGTGAAGAATTGGTATCTATCATGTTCTTTACATATAGATGGGCCTAAGAGGTGATTGTAGTGTTGGGAGTATGGGTGGGGTGGACAGTAAGTGACATCCTGTATTCTCCTCCCAAATTTTTAACCAACTGAGCCATAAAGGGCAGACACAAAATGATCAAACTCAGTTTTATTACTGACAAGGTCTGGGAAGGTGCATGCACCCTAAATGTGTGACCACATGGCCTAATATGTACCTCTTAATTAGGGTAACTTGCCCAGGTACAGGTGCATTTGAATAACCCCAGGCTCCCCCACACGGGGGCAGAATGAACCTTGCAGGCTTTTACATGAAAGGGGGAAAACACAAGCAGATAGGCTGATTGTAAGGACAGACATTCTGAAAGGGGCATGGTCGATTCCTTCTCCAAACTCACCAATCAGAAAATTTATGACTTCTACCCTGGGAAGACACCGGAAGTGATCTTCCATACTTTTCCTTCTTGAGGAATAGACTATTCACTCCATGGAAACACAGAGGGCTACTAGAGGTGAAGTGTTTCTTCCTACCATTTATCAAAATTTGGGGATGTGAATCAGTATTGCTTACACACAGGAGGCTCCCTAAGCTTAGTGCTATTTAGAAGTGCCTCCATCTCTTCATTTGGGAAGCATGGTAACATGTCTTTTTGATAGCTCGTAGAATTTTTACTTGCTTGCTCTCTTTTCCTTGGCCAAGTCCCAGATAGATGAGGCAGTATGAAACTATGGCCTCTCCCCAGTTTGCATCCGTGAAATAGTTTTTGTTTTCCTTTCATCAGTCTTACTATACATGATAGATAGTAATAAAGACTTTCAAACCATGGAAGGACATATGGCTTCAACTTTTACAGATGTTATTTTTCCAGTGCATGTATATATTCCTCTGGCAATATCCTAAGATTTCAGTGACCACTGTCACTGCATCAGGAATCTGACTGTGGAAGCCACGAGGGGATCTCCTGGACTCAGACCTACTAGCTCAGCCACAACTCAACCCTCTCATGTGATGTTCAGTGTTTAGCCACAAGAGTGGCTATTAATGGCATAGCTCTCAAGAAAAAATGATAATTGAGAATTTTACTAAATTAGTTTCCTTTTGATCAAATAACACCAATTATACTTTTAAACACTTGTTTAAGACATTTTCAGTTTGATGTCATCAGTAATCACTCAGAACTTAGAGCAGCTTTCCTGAGGAGTTGCATAAAAGTAATTCATCTAACATTTACTGACTAACCATTCAGTGCCAGGCATCATAGGTAAAAAGAGGAATAACACAGGGTTCCTACTTTTGAGGAACTCACAGTCCAAATAGGGAGAGAATTGTAAGTGAATAATTATGATAAAAAGTGGAAAATAGGAAAGTCAGCAAAAATTAAAGGGCCTTCTATGCTGAACTAGAACTTGACCCTTTAGCCACTAGCCATTCATCCCAAGATGTTAAAGCAAGGGCTGACTATTTATATTTGTGTTTTGGGACTCTTAAGTGTAGGGGCAGGGAAGACAATGGGCAGAGGAGAGAGAAAGAAACATTGCAGTAACCTGGGGGAAAGATAGTAAGAACCCACATTCCGGCAATGAAAGGAATGAAATGGTCACTTTCTTTGTTTTTAAATCATGTTTAGAAAGCATGAAGTTCTCTACTAAAGATTAAAACTGTCATTAAGAAGTAATGCAAGGAGTCTTCAACCTGAGGGCTAACAAGAAATTGCTTTGCCAGAATTCTTCTCCCATAGCATACCTCACATTTGAAGCCAGAATCAATTCCTACGTGCTGTGAGATTAGAGTTTCTAAAAATTTAACAGATCATGGTAGTTGCTGAAAATATCAATGGAAGTTTAAAATATAATATATATTTAATGTACATTTACAATAACTTAAAGTGCCATAATTTATAATAAAATGAGATACCTATAATAGAAAACTAATTCTAATAAGTCCCAGAAGCCTGCTTAACACAATAGCACTCTATACGCTAATCTTTAATCCAATAATTCTTACATTTTATTTTGTATTATAATTTATACATACAAGTCTAATCAGCCCACCAGACGGTAAGCTCTCTCCCTGAGGGCTCAGTCAATTTTTTATATCCCCAAACTGCCTGCTACAGAGACTTGCTTCTAGTTGAGGTTCAATATTTATACACGCAACCATATTTTTTATCAAGTACCAACCAGGTGCCAGATGCTGGGAATCCGTCAGTGCTAGGGAGACTTCCATGATGAACTGACAGTCCATTAGGGACAGGAATTCTCCATATGCTGTGAGGAAGCTTATGACAGGAGGTGTGGGAGATGTTCAGAGCACAGCATCGAAGCCACATGTAAGGAAGGGGGCAAGTAAACCTTCTCATGGGAGTACGACTCAAAGCAAGCAGAAGTTAAGGAGATGGAGAGGAAACAAAGAGGGTGCCACCCAGAGGGAAGAGCATCTGCACAGACCAGGAGGATGGAGGACAGCATGGTGCACTGGCTCACAGGAAGGGGGTCCTGATGGCTGTGGTACAGAGAGCCAGATGGTGATGTGGAGGGGTGAGGGCAGCAAAATAAGCCAAACTCAGATCATGAAGTTGACTGGACCACATCAGCACAGGGGCTGGCACAAAATAAGATGACTTTTCCCATTTCTTATTTCATTTTTCCTTCTTAGGAACATTATTCTAGATGGAGGAGTTAGATTAAGTGACTTTCCTGGGCCAACTAATTGAATGACGGAACCAGGACTGGAACCAGCTGTTTCACCATCACCATGGCTTCCACCGGCCCAGCTGCCACTCCATGTGTGGGAAAGAACTCGTGCCATGGTGACTGTCTGAAATGACTTGATTGAAGGGAGAAAGGGGCTCCAAATTGCTACAAATAGCGCTCTCCAGACAGAGCAGAGCAGATAGCATGCTTCCATAGCAGATGCTGATGGTCAGTGGGGTCCACTAAAGCAGCTACAGAAATGCATTGACAAGGTGAAGGGAGCCTGAGTGCCCTCCCTCTTCACGCATTTCAAGGCATTAATCCTAACAGTCACTGTCACTAGATTGCAGTGTTCCAAATCCCCACTCAGAGCATGATTAAACATTGGTCTCTTTAGGTGTAAAATATTGTGTCTATTTGACAACAGCATCCCATAAAAACAAATTAGATGAGCTGGGTAGTAATTCAGGTGCAAGATGTAAAATGAACCAAGCATCAGGCAGAAAGACATGATAATGGTTTCAAAGTGGAATTAACTTACGGACATCTGGGAAGCAGCTCTTTTTTCTTGCCCAAGCACCTTTCACAGGCAAACCGGCTTCCCCCAAGGGCAGGCCCAGAACATAAGGGTTCAGAAAACTGCCACCATCGTTAAAAACTACAAATGTGCATCAGAAAGGCCTTTCCATTTTCGTTTAGCAAAGAGAAATGCAAAGAATATATCAATTGATGGTACACTGAAATTTTTATTTGCTGACACATTTTCATAACTATTAGGCTCGTGGAATTAGTCACTATAATGCATTCAGCTAGTTCAAATGAACTCCTGAAAGGAATTACATATTTGTTCATAAAGTAATTTATAATGAATTATTAACAAGACTCCAGTTCAGTACATACACGGTTTATTAGCAAATTGAGATTGTCCTTCACTGAGCAGAATCAGCATGTCTATACCTGACAGTCCTACCATTTTGAATGAATGGATTAACCATTGCTTCTTAGCTGAGAAAGAAGTGCAATGAAGCTGTGGCTCACTTTTTCTCATGTGATTTCTCTAAGTTTCTATAATTGCTGACCTTCTATTTTAAAAAAAATGAGGGTAGCCAGAGTATTTTGCATTAAAAATTATTTCTATTGAAGATGGTTTGTTCTTTGCTTCTAAGCACAACTGGAATTTCAACCTTCCCCTTGGGTTCAAATACAGCTAATATGTTATACTTTACTCCTGAACTCTGGGCTTGGGTATCCAACTGTCTACTCCTCATCTCCACTAGGATATAGAATTGATGCCTTGATTTTACTATGTCTAAAACAAATCATCTTACTTCTTTACCAAAACTGCTTCTTTAGCAGTCTTCCCCAAATTGGTTAATGGCCTGTTCGTTGCTCAGGCCAAAACCCTCAGAGCTTATCTTCCAAGGGCAGGCCCAGCACATAAAGGATCAGAGCACCACCATCATGGAAAAATAAAAATGTTGATCAGAAAAGCCTCTTCAACTCCTTTCTTTCCTTCATATTCCATCTCCTTATAGCCAATATTTCAGGAAATCTTCTTTTGTTATCTATATTTGAAACATATTAGGAATTTGACCACATCTCGAGCACCCGGGTGCTGCAGTTGGTTAGGCCTCTGACTCTTGGTCTCAGCTCAGATAGTGATCTCAGGGTTGTGAGATTGAGCCCTGCATCAGGCTCCACACTCAGTGCAGAGTCTGCTTGAGATTCTCTCTCCTTCTCCCTCTGTCTCTTCCACTCATGCTCATTCTCTCTCTAAAATAAACAAATTTTGAGGGGCCTGGGTGGCTCAGTCAGTTAAGTGTCTGCCTTCAGCTCAAGTCATGATCTCCAGATCCTGGGATCAAGCCCCAGGTAGGACTCCCTGCTCAGGGGAGAATCTGCTTCTTCCTCTCCCTCTGCCCCTCCATCTGCTTATTCTCTCTCTCATAAATAAATACAATCTTAATAAATTAATTAATGAATAAATCTTTTTATAAAAAGAGACTTTGACCACATCTCAATACCACCTACACTGTGACCCTGTTTTAATCCACCATCATGTGTTGCCTGGATTATTTTAGTAGTTTAAAAGCTCCTGGCCCTTATTCTTCCCTGACTCCCCATTAGTTTGTTCTCAACACAGCAGCCAAAATGCTTCTTCAAACTAAGACAGACTACAGAATTCCTCTGCTCAAAACCCTTTAATACTTTTTCATCTCACTCAGCATAAACCAGACCTGGACCCCGTTACCAACCCACCTCATCTATCCCCATCCCCACTCCCTTAGCCTGTTGGACAAAATCCATGAATGAATGAATCATGAGTTCTATTTCTGGGTTTCAAGGTCAGCATAGTCCTATAGCAAAGGCACAGGTCAAAGTTGAAATTCCAATTCAGCCACTTAATAGTTTACTTAGCCAAATTACTTAATTTCTTGATTTCCTCCTCTGTAAAATGGAGATATATACATGGACTACAAAGTAAATTATATAAGCTGCCTGCCATATGTTTTGTGGTCAATTCAAGAGAGCTATTTTATAATCATTTGTCTTTAATGGAGATATTTGTTTATCATAGTATAGTTTTGAAGCTTATGTGTAGTAAAAACTGTTTTTTATTTATTTGAGAGAGAGAGAGAGAGATAGCAAAAGAGAGCATGAGTGGGAGGGGGTAGGGCACAGGGAGAAGAAGAAGCAGGCTCCCCACTGAGTAGGGAGCCCATTAAGGTGCTCAATCCCAGGACCCCTGGATCATGACCTGAGCCAAAGCCAGACGTTTATCAAACTAAGCCACCCAGGCACCCCTGCAAAAACTATTTTAAAAACTATTTTAAAGTAGTGGTGAGCCTGGGTGGCTCAGTCACTTAAATGTCGGACTCTTGACTTTGGTCAAGTAATGATCTCAGGGTCCTAGGATTGAGCTCCAACATAATGTAGTAAATTTTAGTCCAAATGTGCCCAACTGAGGGGTTTTATGAATTATATTATCAGTAAGAGGAGAATTTTATTTTTTTAAGATTTTATTTATTTATTTATGAGATGCAGAGAAAGAGAGAGAGGCAGAGACATAGACAGAGGGAGAAGCAGGCTCCATGCAGGGAGCCTGATGTGGGACTCGATTCCGGGATTCCAGGATCACACCCTGAGCCAAAGGCAGACACTCAACCACTGAGCCACCCAGGCATCCCAGGCGAATTTTATTCTACTTGATACTGAGATGAACAATAATCACAGTCTCTGTACCATACAAAAAGTTTGGTAAAAGACTTGGCAATTTAAAGCTGAGTTGGCATTACTTTCTTTAAATAAATAAAATATTTTAAGAATAAAAATATAGAAATGCTTTCATTGTTAGAAGACGTTATAGCTGACTTGATGTGTTTCTCATGTTAAAATGCTTCATCTAGGGGCACCTGGCGGCTCAGTCTTTTGAGTTTCTGCCTTCCACTGGGGTCGTGATCTTGGGGTCCTAAGATCGAGCCCCACATCAGACATCCTGCTCATTGGGGAGCCTTCTTCTCCCTCTGCCTGACACTCTACTTGTGCTATCTCTCTATGTCAAATATATAAATAAAATCTTTTAAAAAAAAAATGCTTCATCTGTATGCTTTAAAAACTTGGAAAATAATTTTCTAATCTTAAAAACTTTAAACTTTCTAAATAAACACTTTCAATACTTTTTTAACACATTTCTATTTTGCGGGAGGCAAGGGGGCAGGGAGTTCATATATATGCATATCTCATACCAAAACCTTCCAAGTAGTATCCAGAAGCAACTGATTGACATTCAATGGAAGTGCATATTCAGGGAAGGTAGCCAATTTAAAAAAAAAAAATAGAAAACTTCAGCATAACTGGTGGTAAGATTTGAGAAAAGACTTAGTAAATGCAGCTAACAATGCACTTTTCTATTTGAAACTACATATCTTTGAGCAAATGTTCAATGGGGCATTGTTAGTAATTGCAAAAAAGATGAATTAACCTAAATGTGCATCATTATAGAAATGGACAAATTTTTGGTCTATTCATTTAATGTAATTCTATACAACTGTAAAAATGAGAGAACTAGAGCTATATGCAATCATATGGATAATTTTCAAAAACACATTTTTGAGCTAAAACAAGTAAGTTGCAGAAGGATATATAAATGTTGAGACCATATATGTCATTTAAGAATGTATAAAATAATATCAAATGCTGAATTTATTGTTATAGGCATGTCAATATGTAATTAAAGTAAAAACATATGCAAGAGAGTGAGACACACCAAATTCAAAGAATGGTGGCTCCTGAAGGAGAGGAGGGGAATGGGATGTGGGGAATGTTCTGTAGGGGTTTCAGTGACTATTTTCGTATAATTACTCACACTGGGTACTAGATACATAAGTTATTCTTTTATTATTTTCTGTACTTGAAACATTTCATATTAAAAATGTTTTCTGCTATTGAAAATGGTTTTCTTATAAAATCCCTTTGAGGAAATTACAGCAATGACAAATTTGTAGACTTATATCTGTGGCAAAAACATTCTGAGATGCTCTATTAATTTTAGGAAGCTGACATGAAACTGCTGTGGATTTCTGAAAGTGTGGATTATCATGTTTTCTAGCCATTGAGGGAACTCCCTCAGAGTGTTAAATATAAAATACCAGAAAGCCAAGCAACCTAGAAGGATATAACCTCTCAGAATCTAAAAGCAGATAAAAATGTAGGGGAGGAAAATGGTAGCAGATCAGTATTTTTGACTTTGAACTCTAAGCATCTTTCTATATGACTCTAACGATTTCTAGTACCACAGTGTCTTCTATATTCATAAGAAAATCAAATAAAAATGCATTAGTAATGATAAAACAATCTATTCTCATTAAATCATGTTAAGGATGATTTCAGATTAGATTTTCCAAGAGACCCAAAAAAAATTTGGTAGAAAATCGATGTGCCTAAGCCAAGATAATGAAAGCTTTCTATTTGTTTAACTTGGGGAAATGTTTATTTTCAATTTATTTAATAGATTACTTTCATTTAAGAAACCAAACTCTATAACATTAACATTGTTTACCTATGTCTTAAAACTCAAATAGCAATAGTTAATTAAAAAATATAAATAATAATTTACCAGAGGTAGTCCAAGTTTAAAACCTTGTGATTGAATCTCCAACTCAAAGGTGAGGTGAACCATAGTAAGTGAAGAAATGTGGATTCAGAATCTCCTGAAATAATCACATTATCACCTTTTAAATAGAAAAAGAGACACAATTAAAGAAAGCTTTCAGGTATGCTATAAAGGCGTGAGGATTTGTGGTCAGAAATATCCAATTATATGCATGACTTGGACAAGTCATTATAACGCGGCTTAGCTTCACTTTTCTTACTTGTAAAATGACAATAATAAGATTATTTTGAGGATCAAGTGAAAAAAAAAGTCATTTCATTATTACATAACAGTACTTGATTTTAATGTCAATTTGACCAAAATGTCCAAAAATATCCTAATATAAGTGCAAATGATCTCAACAAAAAAACCCACTGTCATTTTCCAGATTGCTGCACTCATATCCAAATTATTTAGAAAGAAAATCACAGAAGACTCACTTTATATAGATAACTAGTAAAAAATATTTTTTTAGAAAAAAAATGGGTTTTTTTTGGGAAATAATTAACAACATGTTTTTGTTAATGGCTTTATCTTTCTTTCATTTAAAAAAAATAAAACATAAAGGCCAGACTTAAAGGAAGTACCTCAGATTTAAAGAAATTTGCACTTATATCATAAAAATATATTGTTATTTTTAAAAAGCTGTGAGCCTTGAGGTTGTAAAACTAGTATCTTGGACACTGAGTTTTAGAGGTTAGGAGAAGGACACTGGGTATTTACTTTCTACAAAGACAGAGCAGGGCTTCAAGGCATTTTTAGTATGAAAAAAAAACAAATATATACATGAGATTAAAAAACTATTGAAGTCCATGGCCACCACATAAAATTGTATAGTTGGGGCACAGCACACCATCTGGTACAATTCATACACACCATGATGGGGAAAGTACAATGCTATTTTCTTATATTGTGTAATGAGTAGTGTTATTGCCAGAAACAAATATGAGGAAAATATAATTTCCCTCATCAAAAAATTCCCAGCTCAGAGGAGAAGACAGTGCAAGAACAGGCACAGAAACAGATCATTACAAAAGAATGTGGGAGTGCAAAGACAGAAGTAGTCACAGAAGAAGAAAACTTAACACTGCTTATGATTTACAGAGAAAACATACCTCAACTGAACCTGAAATCAGGAGTAGCAGTTAGTAGAGAGAAGGTAGGACAGGAGCTTTCTAGACCCATGGGTAGTAATGACTGAGGTATAGAGACAAGAAAGAGTCTAGTATATCTATAGAGTTGCAAGCAGTTTGGTGTTAGGTCTGACTGCTCAAAGAGCCAGATCTGACATGTGTGTTGTGGTCTAGCATTACAGCCACAGAAATGACCACTAGTCTTAGAATAGTCTGAATCAATGAAGTCCTGCCTTTAAAAATAATAAGTATTGGCAAGGATGTGGAGGAAAAGGAATGCTTGTGCACTGTTGATAGGGTTGTAAATTTCTGCAGTAACTATGGAAAATAGTATAGTGTTTTCTCAAAAACCTAAATAAAGAAGTACCATATGATCAAGTAATTCCACTACTGGGTATTTACCCAAAGAAAATGAAAACACTAATTGAGAAAGATATATGTACCCCCATGTTTACTGCAGCATTATTTACAATAGCCAAGCCATGGCAGCAACTTAAGTGTTCATTGATTGATGGTAAAGAAGATGTGGTATATATACACAATGGAATATTGTTCGGCCACAAAAAAGAAATGAGATCTTGGCTTTTGTAACAATATGAGTGGATGTAGAGGGTATTATGCTTAGTGAAATATGCCCAATAGAGAAAGAAAAATACCAAATGATTTCACTTACATGTGGAATCTAAAAAACAAAACAAATGAGCAAACAACCACAACCAAAACGAGAGAGAGAGAGAAAGGGATGCCTGAGTGGCTCAGTGGTTGAGCTCTTGCCTTCAGCTCCAGGCATGATCCTAGTCCTGGGATTGAGTCCCACATCAGGCTCCCTGTGGGGAGCCTGCTTCTCCCTCTGCTAATGTCTCCGCCTCTCTCTTTGTGTCTCTCATGAATAAATAAATAAAAAAGAGAGGAAGGGGGATCCCTGGGTGGTTTGGTGGTTTGGCACCTGCCTTTGGCCCAGGGTGCGATCCTGGGGTCCCGGGATCGGGTCCCACGTTGGGATCCCGGCATGGAGCCTGCTTCTCCCTCTGCCTGTGTCTCTGCCTCTCTTTCTTTCTCTGTCTCTCTCTATGTCTATCATGAATAAATAAATAAAATCTTTTTTTAAAAAAGAGAGAGAGAGAGAAAGTCTCATAAACATTGAGAACAAAGTGGTGGTTGCCAAAGGAAAAAGGAGGATGGGCAAAATTAGTGAAGAGGATTAAGAGGTACAAACTTCCAGCTATAAAATAAATAAATCATGTGGATGAAAAGTACAGCATAGGGAATATAGTCAATAATATTTTAATACACTTGTGGTGAGCATTTCATAATTTATATAATTGTTGGATCACTATGTGGTACACCTGAAACTAATTTAGTATATGTCAACTATACTTCAATTAAAACTAAAAAAAAAAAAAAAAAAAAAAAAAAATTTTAAGTGAATAAATTCCTGTCTTCCATATGTACACCACCTAGTCCCTAATTAACCTAGAGCTTGATGTTCTGCTTAGGACCATTTTGCCTTCTAGTGTGCTTTCCAATAGATTTATTAGTCCTACTCATTACTTTCTTTGTCTTGGCTTACTAGTACTTTCTTGCACTTTGTTCCATTGATAACTTTCCATTTATTCCCCATCCCAATGAATTAGACCTAGAGTTTCTTTATGATATTTTACAACAGACAATCAAATGCTTTTTCTGTATTAATTGAGAAGATCATATGGTTCTTGTCTTTTCTTTTATTAATGTGATCTATCATACTGATTGATTTGCAAATGTTGAACCACCCTTGCATCCCAGGAATAAATCCCACTTGGTCATAGTGAATAATCCTTTCAATGTCCTGTTAGATCCTATTGGCTGGTATTTTGTTGAGTATTTTAACATCCATGTTTATCAAGAATATTGGTCTATAATTCTCCTTTTTGATGGGGTCTTTGTCTGGTTTTGGAATCAAAGTAATGCTGGCCTCATAGAATGAGTTTGGAAGTTATCCTTCCATTTCTATCTTTTTAAACAGCTTCAGTAGAATAAGTATTATTTCTTCTTCATATGTTTGGTAGAATTCCCCCTAGGAACCCATCTGGCCCTGGACTCTTGTTTATTTGAAGGTTTCTTTCAAAGAACCAGTTCCTTATTTTGTTGATCATCTACTGTACTCCTGGTTTCTGTTTCACTGAGTTCTGTTCTAATCTTTATTATTTCTCTTCTCCTGCTTGATTTAGGCTTTATTTGCTGTTCTTTCTCTAGCTCCTTTAGATATGAGGTTAGCTTGTGTTTTTGAGATTTTTCCACAATGAGATACCAACTCACACCAGTGAGAATGGCTAAAATTAACAAGATGGGAAACAGCAAATGTTGGTGAGGATGTGGAGAAAGGAGAGCCCTCTTACACTGTTGGTGGGAATGCAAGCTGGTGCGACCACTCTGGAAAACAGTATGGAGGTTCCTCAAGAAGTTAAAAATAGAGTTACTGTATAGATGCTGCAATTACACTACTGGATATTTACCCCAAAGATACAGATATAGTGCAACAAAGGGTCACCTGCAGCCCAGTGTTCATAGCAGCAGTGTCCACAATAGCCAAACTGTGGAAGGAGCCAAGATGTCTTTTGATAGATTGACGGGTAAAGAAGTTGTGAGATATATATATATAATATTTAAAATATGTTTTTTAATATATATATATTTTTATAAATGATATATATTATATATATTAAAATATGTTTTTAAAATATATATAATGGGATATTACTCAGCCATCAGAAAGAATGAATACTTACCATTTACACTTATGTGGATAGAACTGGAGGGTATTATGTGGAGTGAAATAAGTCAATTGGAGAAAGACAATTATCATATGATCTCACTTATATGTGGAATATAAGAAATTGTGAAAGGGGCCATAAGGGAGGGAGGAGAAACTGAATGGGGAAAAACCAGGGAGGAAGACAAACCATGAGACTCTCAACTCTGGGAACAAAATGAGGGCTTCGGAAGGGGAGGTGGTTGGGGGGATGAGGTTATTGGGTGATAGGCATTAAGGAGGGCATGTGATGAGATGGGCACTGGGTGTTAGTTATACTGTATGTTGGCAAATTGAATTTAAATTTAAAAATATACTAGGTATAAAATAAAATAAAATAAAACATAAATCAGTATAGAACTAATTGTCTTTCATTTAAAATGATATTTATCTATGTTTAATTGTAACAGTGATGTGGTACATCATGATTTATTTGACCAATTTGCTATTTTAACATTTTTTCAGTATTTATATCATAAATTATATGAGGTGAACAATCTTATATGAACCTGTATGATTTTAAACACCATGTCATTTAACATCTGTGATTTTTCTCCTGTGAATACATCAAGTATAATTGTTGAGCAAAAAAGTGTATTTTTTTAATTTAACATATTGCCAAATTGCTGTCCATAAAATTGTTCCAATTTATCTTCCCACTCTCATGTGAGGGAAGTGCCTGTTTCTCCATCTTCCTAGTTATTTTCAATCCACACTGCTAGGCTTAGGCTATAAAGTGGCTCCATATCTTGCTTGGGCATATGTAGTCAGCATAGAGAAGTTCCTGTGAGATGACTAGAGAACAGATATTCTTATCCTGATTAGAAGAAATACATTCATGTATTGAGAAGTTAAGCAAGTTGTGGAAATTCTACAGTAGCAAGCAGTCAGAGGCCAAGTCCTAGTGCTGCTTATCCTAAATCAGTGTTTGCTCCATGCAAACAAGCATGACTTCTTTTGCCTACATTTTCTTTTTTTTTTGTTAAAGATTTTATTTATTTATTCATGATAGTCACAGAGAGAGAGAGAGGCAGAGACACAGGCAGAGGGAGAAGCAGGCTCCATGCACCGGGAGCCCGACGTGGGATTCGATCCCGGGTCTCCAGGATCGCGCCCTGGGCCAAAGGCAGGCGCCAAACCGCTGCGCCACCCAGGGATCCCTTGCCTACATTTTCTAAATCAGGAAATTTAACATAATAAATATAGATTTATGGCTTTTGTAGAAAAAAAATAGAACATATGGAACAGTAGGCTCAGCAGGTACAACCAACTAGAGCTAAGAAACGCTGCCCCCTACAGACAGGGCAGGTACCTCCAGGTGATCACATACATATTCTACCTACTAGGCTTCACTCATTTATGTTACCTGTCTCACCCCTGTCAGCATTTGAATTTGAAATTCTACCCTGAATACTATCTTTTTACAGAAAAACAGAATTCTGTTGGAACAGAATTCTAACAGATCAAATCGTGACCTCTGAAATATATCAACAACAGGTCTTCTGAGTTGGTGCATATTATACAGTTCTACATTATAAAAATATTTTACCATAATGTGTTTACATAAACATATACATAATTCTTATATGAAATGTGCATAGCAACAAATATAATTGCTAATCTATTATTAGAAATATATGTAACAATAGACTTAAAACAAGAAATACTAGAATTTTGTTCACACATACTTTCCAATTTAATTCAAACTCAAACTGCAGTAAGCTTACTTGGAAAAATAATAGCCAATTAAAAATTTTAAATATCGAGCCCGTGATCTGAGGATAGAATTATATTCATTTCATTAAGTTCAAAAGTGTAATTAGACATATATCTGTGCATGGTGTCAGAATTCTGCAGGCAGTTAGTTATGCAAGACCATGCAGGAATTAAAGCCTGTGAAATAGGTGTTCTGAAATCTTTCCAATTGCAACATAAATATAATCATGCAGAGTAAAGATGGCAAAACCCTCAGGAAAAAGCTGAACAAATGATAGGGGTATAAGCACATACCTTTGTTAGAAGAAATAGGCCTGAGGTTTTATTTTAGTAAATCTTAGTTAAACATATCAAGAGGATTTATGCTAAGGTTTGCAAGTAATATAGAGTTACTTTAAAGCACAAGGCATGGGTCTTAAGATGTCCTATATAAAGTGATTTATATGACAAGTAAGAAAGAAAATGTTTTAAAGGTTTGTTTTATTTCAATGACTTCTGAGATAAAAATAAATGCTTTCTTCACTGAAGCATCTATTACCCTGTGAATATACACATACAGCAGCAAAAGATTAAATGAATAAAGAATTTAGAAGTGTGTTAATCTCATTAACTTAAAACATAATAGTGCCTGCTATTCCAGCTCTCCAGATTTTAATATCTACTTTAGGTTTTTTTGATTTCTTAATTATTTATCAAGGAGAATTTCAAACATATACAAAGATAGAGTGGCATAAGGAATTCCATGTACCCGTTACCCAGCCTTAATAACCATCAATTTTTGGCCAATCCTGTCATACCCACAACCCCAACCACCTCACCTCTTTTGAATTAATTCAAAGCAAATCCCAGATATTATAACATTTTACCCATAAATGTTTCAGTACATATCTCTGAAAGATAAGGTTTCTGCTCACACCTGAAAAACAAAATAATTCCTCAATATTGTCAAATATCCTATTAGCATTCTAACTTCTAATTGTCTCAAAATGTCATAATTCTTATAACCTATTTTTAAAATCAGGCTTGAAATAAGGTGCTTACACTGTAATTGTTTCTTTATCCTTTTTGTTGCTTTATATCATTAGGGTACTCCTCCGTCCCTTTTCTCTTAAAATTTATTTCATAAAACAAATTAGGTTTTAAAATAAACTATAACTATAGGAAATACAATTTAAATACAATTTAAACAATTTAAACAATCTAAACTTGGTTTTTGTTTTTCAAAAACTTAATATCTAATTAAAACAAATTAGGTTTTAAATAAACTATAACTATAGGAAATACAATCTAAATACTCTCTAAGCACTCTATATGCCAGCATTCCTATAGCTGGTAGGGGCTACCAATAAGACGTTACTCCTTGCCCTCAAGCTGCTTGCTCTTTGAAGAGTCAGAACTACAAATACAGTGTGACGGGTGCTCCAGTTGTTTCTGCAGCCCAGTTACACAATAAAGAAAGAATTACCTCCTCATGCTCCATTTCTAAAGCTATACTTGACTTCTGAATCCCCCAGTAATCTGAGTCAATGTGGACATTCTATGCTTTGAGGATTATTTCCAGCTCAGCACTTCCTCACACAGGAACAACAATACCCTCTCATTACAGAACTTCTGTTCTTCAGAAGGCACTGATTCCAGTCCTCTATGTCTGCACACATTATCACCTTCATCAATTAACCTCATGTTTGTAAAGCATCCATTGAGCTCCAGTTCACTGTGCATGATGTATGAATGACCAGCTGCTGCACCAGGTGAGCACATACAGGCATATACTCAGACAGTGCAAATGTGACCTCACTGTGCCCCCAGGAGCTATTCCTTCACACTCTTAGAACAAAAAGTTGGCTTTACAGTATTGACTTCTTCATTGAAAAATCAAAGGCCTTTTCTCCCTCCTCAGTCTATCTGAGAGTTTCATATAATCCTTTCTAAGAACCCACAGGAAATTTTGATGCATCCTTGTCAGGTCAGGAAAGCCTTGCAGCCGGGTCTCCTCTCAAACAGGGTAAGACTTCATCTTGCCCAGATTCTGCATCACTCCTATCCAAGCAGTCTGCAGTTAGCTTCTGCTTAAGCATACTAATCTGTCAGTAGACCCGAAGACCTATAGCATATACTCCTCCAGAGTTGCTGCCTTCCTTAAGCATCCTACCTCATCGATATCCAAGCTATCCTTTTTAGGAGATGGTGGGAATCTATAGTAAGCCTCTGAAATATGTGACTCTGGGAATTGTGTACAAGGAGAAGTCTAAGCCCAAGAGAAATATGGGATCCCCGGTGATCCAACAGGAAGTAGCAGATGCAGGCAGTCAGGGAAGGTACAGAGGCTGGGGAGACATGGTGGGCTAGTACATTAGCTACGCTGCATAGAGTCAGTCTTCCTCTTAACACTGTGTATCCAATAAACGGTAAATCCTGTGGGTTCCTCCTTCAGAATATTTCCACGATCTGACTCCTCTTCCTTATCCTCACCATATACACCATACCTGCAGCCAACATCATCTCCTAACTAGATCAATGTCATGGCCTTCTAACTGGTCTGCCTACTTCCTCACCAGATATTGTCCTGTCTCTGGACCTTTGCATTTGCAGTTTCCTCTGCCTGAAGTTCCTCCCTAACATGCCCTTGCTGCTCACTCTGCACCTCTTTCAGGTCCTTGTTCAAATGTTACTTTGCTAGTGAAGCCTTCCTCCAAACCCCCACTCTTAGAAATCACACACACACACACACACACACACACACACACTCACACTCACACTCCCATCCATTTCTTCCTGTTAACTTCGCTAGCTAATTTTTCTTCACTTTGTTATACACCTTATTTTTTCTTTTGCAGTTTGCTTATGGTCTGTTTCCCATCTTCTCCCTAGAAGGTTAGGTAGCTAATGAGGATGTGAATTTTGTCTTTTTGCTCACCTCTGTGTTCTTACTGCCTATAAGTACCCAGCACATAGGAGCCTGGTAAATGCTGAATGAATCAATAATCAATGACTTCCCCTCTCAAAGAGTTAGGGAGACTTCTATGTGACACCTAGTTAGGCATAACTCTTCTCTTCTAGATACTGAAACACAGTGATACTTTAATGCTGATAGCAAAGGTGTATCTAATAAGCTTATGAATTGAATTGGGAATGTTAGCTGTTGGAGGGGGTCCTTGGTAAATTGGGGCAAGACTCAGCTAAAATTCTTAGTTATACTAAGGTTTCTCAGTGTAATAAGGAGAAAATACTAGAGAAGAAGGAGGCATGGCTATATGCCATTGCAGTTTAGTTTGGTTTAAAATAAACCTGGTGGGGCACCTGAGTGGCTCAGTGGTTGAGCATCTGCCTTTGGCTCAGGTTGTGATCCTGGAGTCCTAGGATCGAGTCCTGCATCAGGCTCCTTGCAGGGCAGCCTGCTTCTCTCTTTGTCTATGTCTCTGCCTCTCTCTGTGTCTCTCATGAATAAATAAATAAAATCTTAAAAATAAAATAAAATAAAATAAAATAAAATAAAATAAAATAAAATAAAATAAACCTGGTGACCTGTCTAGACTGAAGTAACGCTAGGATGTTACAGCTCCAGCATCTGGCAGGACAACCCAGATTTCCCTGTGGACAGCTGGGATGGGCTTATTAGTCGATGCCCCGTTAAATGATTATTGTTCACATATTTGTTCAACATTCATTTAATGAGCATGTGGAAAAAATACTTTTATTAATAAAAATTGCAACCTTTTTATTCAAATTCAGTATGAAGTATCACTTATTTTATTCCTTGATATACCGCCATATTTTAACATATTTAGAATTCTTCACATCACAGTTTTTCTACCACTCACAACTAGATAGTGTTAGTCATCTAACTCACTGAAAATAAACTTCACTTACATGGATTTGCTCAAAATATATTTGTTTTCTTTACTTTTGGACTTCGTGTTGACAAAATATTTCTCACATTTCTCTCTGACTTTAATATATATTTCTTCAAGTGAGACAACTTTTTGAAAGACATAAACTTAAGTGGATGAAATCAATAATTTGTTCCTAGGGAACCTCACCAGTAAATACTTTATCCAGTTTCTGTTTCAGCTGACTACAACTTCTGAGTAGGGGACTGTCAACTGGTGGGTTGTAGGATATTAGATGCAAGTCTGTGACTCCAACATCCACAGCAGTCATAGGTTGTATGGAGAGGAAGTGTCTCTTTTGTTTTTGAAAAGCATAGTTTTCCAACTGGTGCCCAACCTGTTGGCATCTTGCCAGTTTTGTAAGTTGTGGCATTTAGAAACCTGAGTTAGCCAGTTTTGTGTCCAATTATCTAATGGAGATAACTGGGCATTCTGAACAGTTCTCTTTTTTCCATTCTTATTGCTGTGAACACTGTTATGCAATGTAACCTGGCAGTAGTCCAGGACTGTAATTTTTCAGAGTAGAAGAAGGAGCAAGAGGAGGTCTCTCTACCAGTGTTAAACTCTGAAACTCTGCCTTGATCACCTATGTCACCATGCTCCTGTGATCCAATGTTATAGCTCTCCAGTTAATACACACCTCTACCGCTACCCACCACATACACACACACACACACACCTATATTTTCCCTGTGCTAGGTTTCCAACTCTCACTAAAGAATGTTCCAAGTACCAACCTTTTGTTCAGATGCCCTCATCCTTAAGTTAAATTTTATTTTACAATTTTCTAGGATCTTCTTTTCACAGTTGACTTCTATCAGGGGCAATTCTTGCAAGTGAAACACTGAACCTCAAAACAGAAGGGATAAAAATCTCTGTTGAGGAAGTCCCTTGGCCCTCATGCAAGTTTTCCCTGCTCTGTCTCCACAGGTATTTGATTTTCACAACCAAAACGGTTGTGAAAACAGGGCAATTGTTAGTCCAACAAATGTTCAGTTACACCCTTCCTCAGTATAGTACCACTTGCCTATGTGTCCAGACCTAAGAGGGAACATTCAAAGATATTCCTTTGACAGAGACCTCTCTCCCCAAGGTGATGTTAAAAAACAAATGACTAAATGACCAAACAAATTCTTTTAGCTGTGAGCATGTATGGATTTAATGCTGAAAATTCCCACTGAATTAAACTGTTTATTACTGCATGCTTCTTGGTATATCTGTTTTATAAAAACAGAAGTTTTCTTTGGACTCAACTATCTATTAATAAAAAAATGTTGACACCAGTAAGGGCTTGAGTTTAGGTATGGCCAGTTGTTGCCTATCTTAAATGAGGCAGAAAATCTATTATGCTAATGTGCATTTGGAATAGGCAAATTTTGTAATAAATTGTTTGTGAATTAAGTGGGTTTTAATTGGAGAATGTGAGTGATGTCCAGTGTGATTGATCTTATTAAAAGGATAAATCTTTCATGCATGAAGTTTTAATATTTCAACCGTGAGATTAGCACTGTTACATTGCAAATCTCATTTAAATTGTTTGCCAAAGGCTTGAATTAAAAACAATTTATGATAATATAAAGTCATCACAGCCAAAAAGCAATGACAGATAACTTTTAGTGAGTTCAGAATAATTGTTCATTTAACAAAATGGTTTCCAAGTCGAATTTGATACATCTGTGAAAGAAAATGCTTAGTGGTATGCTAATTACCTTAGGTGGTTTATTACTTTTAAAAAGTGTTAAAATTAGTTGTATCTAGAGAAGGAACTCCAATTCCTTTGTTGCAATGAATAATGCAAAGGTTTGTTTAAATTCAAGCACTCCTATTTATAAAAGAACACCTGGGTAGCTTTATTTTGAGCTTAGAACAAAACATAAAATTGTTGAGAACATGATATTTAAATGTACTCATTTACATTTTTAGGCAGATCAGCAGCGGTAAAATAGCCTTGCTGAGAATATAGAAATCTAGATCAATGATGCTGTAACAACCAGTAGCCTTCAATGAGAGGAAAAGAGGAGAATGTTAAGACCATCAGGATGCAGGTACTGACGCTGTCTCCCTTATGGAAGGAAAAAGGGCCAGATCACCCCCTTAAGTGATGGCAGAGAGAGAACTGCTGGCCGCAGGGTCTCTACCTTTACTCTTCTTTCCCTGCTGCCCTCCTTTCACCCACTCCAGGTGCAAAGGTGTCCCATCCTGCACCCTCTCCCTCCACCACCCACCCATATGTGCACATATACACACCCTGATATCTGCTGAAATCTCCTCCCAAAATTCTTTTCCCACCTTTTTGGAGACAATTGGTTTTATGAGCCACAACCAACCTCAGAATACCCCATACCCTGAGCTGAATCAGAGGTGGGGGAGCTAGGCAGCTGCCTGGAGCACCAGCCCATAATGGGAATGAGATGTGTCAACTCGAGAATAAATCTGACACATGTCCACACATGACTCCTTAACCTTCACAATGTAATTTGGTCCTGCTCCCAGGGCAGAAGAAAGACTCCTCAAATGAAAAGTGGAAACCAAAACAAAAGTCCTCACCAGAACATTCCAACCTCTGTTAAATAATATTTCTATGTGCACATGACAATTTCTATATTTGGAGTGAATCACCAAAGTGAGACTGGCTACCCAACAGCCTCTGATGCCAGCTATCATCAGAAACTGAATACTGCTGTTTACCACTAATAAGCCTTAGTACCCACATCCATGTACATTTCTACTATTATCACAGAGTAAGAATGCCGAACACTATCCAGGTATGCAGGACAGAAAAGCTATAGAAGTAAGGCGATATCCAAATGAGTGAAAATCGTGGTAGCTTCAAGGCACATCAATCCTTTATTACATACATACTACTTTTTATTAATAGAAAAATCACCCCCTCCCCTCCTTAACTAAATGGATTTTGAACGAATATTGAATCAATAGAAGATTGAAGGAAGACTAAATCACTAGTCAGAATAGAGGCCCACAGCATAAATCAGAAACTAGGCTGGAAGTAAGGCCACGACACCTGAGCAACTGACAAAACCACCCACCTTTGCTGCCTCCCACCTACTCTCTTGCTCTTCCAGGCTGGTGGTCACTCCCAAGTCATCTGAGGTCTCAGCAACCTGCCTTTCTCTAAATTCTTTCTCCAAAATGCTTGGACCAGTAGCTTCAAGTCCAGGCCTGAGAGCAAGTTGCTGAAAGGAGGTCAGTCTAGCTTGACTGCCGTCTTAGGCCTGGCATCATCACCGTTTTTGCATAGTACCCTCATTCAAGATTGGAGGATCAGGCCCATTTCCTTCCTCTCATATCCCAGCAGGGAGCCCACTTCTTCCCTACTAGTACCTACAGTCTCTTCCACCACTAGCCTTCCTGTTTCCTGGAAATACTCATCTCTCCCCATTCAGGCCACCACTTCCCCATAGCAGGCACTAAGCAGATTCATCCTTGGGTTTCATTTGTAACTTCTCTCTATTGTGTCCTTGGAGTGCTATCATGGAAGCCCACTATGCAAGGAAGAGTAATGAATTAGTGGTGAGCATTGACAGAAACCCATTTCTTGTTTTTTTTAAAATACATCCAGCCCATGCAGAGGACAGAACCTCACATTGCTCCTCCACATGTTTGCCCTCTATTTGTGTCCCATTTGGGCACTGCCCTGCCCAGAATATTATTAGATTCTGCTCACCAGAGTCCAGGAGATTGAAATCCACACACAAAGGGTGGGGAGTACCCGTCTTTGTCACCAAGGGAGCAATAATTTTTACCGTGGTAACAACAGCCACATTTCTGCCTCTAAAAATCCCCAGAAGTAAACCCTGTTTCTGACAGTTCATTGCCCTCATTCAAAGCCTCACCATAGTTGAACCTATATACTGATTTGTGATCTATAGTACTTAGATTAATCCCTAGAGACCCTAAAAGATTTCAAGATTATATTATAATGAAGGTTGAATAATTTTTAATTAATAAAATCTTTATGGAATAATTTTTAACTAACACTCATGAGAATCAGACACTACTTATAATGATAAAGTATCATTTAAAATGCAAACTCTGCAGACATACTAGGGAATAACCACATTAATTACTCACTACAAGCCATTAAAATGTTTCGTAGAGATGCTTCATGCAGTCTCCACCACCTGGGATGCCCTTCTGCTTTCTCCCTGATAATTCAAGTCTATTGTTGCCTTCAAGACCCAACTTCAATCTCACTTTTTGCAAGAAGACTTCTCTTTCCAGCTCCACTAGCACATAAATGCATACAGGTCACTCTATAATTAAGTTCTTTTAGGTTTAACACTATCTCTTCTATTTTGTTTTCTTTGCAGAGCTTACTAAAACAGTTTAAATACAAAAGATTAAATACCCCACAGAGTGCAAGATACCATACTGTCCATGCCAATGGATAAATACCAAGAAAGTAAATTTATCAGTTCATCAGTCAATGCATAAAGCCATATATTTGGAACCCTGAAAGTCATACACTGGAGCTTAAGTTTACCAAATAGTATTATTCTTGCCTAAAAGGTATAGATTCAGATTGGAAGTAATGAGATAGGAGTTCAAGCTGTGTTTGGCCATTTAACCAAACATTAGACAAGTTATTTTACATGTCTTAGAAATCATTTTCCTCGTTTTTTAAAGTGCAATACTAAATTAAATGAGAGAATGAATGAGCAAAGATCTCATAAGTGATGTGTTAGTCATCACCAGTATTATTTAAATGAAGAAAAAAGAAATTAGGCACAGGAAAAATCTGTGCAGTAAGCTTGGTCTAGAGATTCTGAAACATGCACTTAGAAATATAATATTTGAACCAAACAAAGGTATTGTTGTTCCTTAGTATTCAGTGTATTTGTATTCTCTAGCTTATTATGTTGTAATTGATAGCAAAGCTATAAATGGCTTTGGGGATTGCTTCATATCTCACATTATTTCCTTGCCGTGGAATAACGTAATCAAGTGGAAATAGAGAAAATTTTTTGTCAAAGATTTTTTTCTCTAGGCAAGATGCTGCTTCTTTCTAAGTATCTTTTGGCTGTTGACTATTTTATAACAATTGGTATAAATATAAAATGGTAAGCAATGTTTATTGTTTGCACACAAGTGAGTCTGAATTGGGGGCTTTTACTGCCAGTCATTCCCAATGCAATCTCAAGAATGTAATAGGCAATCAGACAGTGATTTATCTGACCCATTATTGAAAAAGAACCAAGAAAAATCTAAACATCATTTGGCTCACTCATGTGCACATTGCAAATGCAAAACAGTGAATTATCTGAGCTTTGTCATGATTTTCTATGCTATAAACATATTTAGTATTTGAAAATTTGTTTTTATTGCTGCCCTTAATTTTTCTTTGTTCAACTGTAGAAAGATAAACAGGAGGAAAATAAATGTAATGGAGTTTCCTAAAGGAAAGATATCTAAAAATCAAGCCAGTGGCTGCACTAGAAAATTAATTTTATAAGCTTTCGTGGGGTGAGGTGTATTGTTGCAATGTCATGACTAAATTCCAGCTAGGGTGATTACTTCCGTCTATACTGCCAGCAGGAAATGCCTCCCGTGGTCTGGCCATTGGACTCTATCACACCACTAAAACTGTTGGGTAAGTGGTCCACTAAGCAGCCGTCACGTGGTTACATTTCAACTGAAGGTGAAGTAGGCTTGTGCATTGAGTGTGTTTTAATTCCAAAACAAAGGCCAAATCACACACTATGCTTTTAGTTATTTATTTATGAAGAATGATTATGTTATTAAGTTCATATAACCAAAAAAAAAAAAAGTTCATATAACAGTGCCGTGTTATGCCACATAAAAAGAAGCCACAAATGAATTACTTTACTAGTTAGTTTAGTAGCTAATTAGCAGTTGCTTGTGTGCCTGTCTCACGGCTTCCTAGCCTGGTGTGCAAAATGGACATATCCAACTCATGGTACAAATGAATGTATGAACTGCACAGTGAGAGAAGTGATACAAAGGGTAAAAGCAGGGTTCAATGAGAGCACATAGGCCAATGAAGCTGACAAGGGTAATTGGTGGGGGACCTCAGAAGAAACTTGAGACTGGAAGGTGGGGAGCAGACAAAGCAGGGGGTTGAAGAGAAGCACAGCAAACAGCAGGCTTAAAATCTCCCCAGTGAGAGAGAACACATGCACTGAGAGAAGCCCAGAGTGCAGAGGTGAAGGGGACGTGAGAAGGAGGCAGGAGCAAATCATCCCAGGCCTTGTAGGCCTGATGCTATTCCTAGAAGGTCTTTTACCCCTGATTTTTAATGGACAGACAACCATTTGTAAGACAACCATTGCAAATAGAATGAATTTTATAGAATTCAGATAGTGCTCCATTCCTTTTCACTATATTTATTACCTTTATTTTTTTAATAAAAATAATTAAAGATTAGGCACTACCTTAGGTACTTTAATACATCATTTTGTTTTCTTCTCACAGCAAACAACAAGGCAGACGTTTTTCCAATTTGGGTATTGAAGGCACAAACTTTGTAACCTGCCTGAGGTTCACAAGTAATATGTGGCAAAGGAATAATTCACACCTTAGCTGGCCTGACTCCAGAGCCTCTTTATTGATCTGTCTGCCCACATTTGTTCTCTGGCCCTGAATACTGAAGTGGTGTGTGGAACTATTTGGTCATAGTTTCAAGGAAATATTAGAGTATCCCTTCAGATCAATGATGGGTTGTTAATGCTGCAGTTTTAATATTATGGTTTTCAGTGGGCATAGTTAAGGCCAATTAAAATGTGCTCTGAATTCTGAAGTTTCCTAGCTAAGCAAAGAGGCAAGGAGGCAACTGTTAGTGTGTAACGTCTTCTGTAAGCCCAGAATTGGCCAGATATATGTATGTCAAAGTACCACAATGTATACTTTAAGTATCTTACCATTTTATTTGTTGATTATACATCAATAAAGCTGGAAGAATGAGAATTAGGCAGAAAAATAGATTGAAACACTTTGCAACAAAACTCTACAACAGCACTAAATTAGATTTCGAAAGTCCAACCATAGCTTCATGTGCAGAAGCCAACCCTGATCCTCTGTATAACTGCAAATGGTTTGGTCATCTTCATTCCTTGCAAACCACAACCAACAGCAAGGCCCATATGGTGAAAAAAAAAACTGAACAATAATCTAAAATAACTGTTTTTTTTTTTTCAAAATAATGGTTATATATACTTCATTCAAAAATTCTTTTTTGAGAAGATTTTTTATTTTATTTATTAGAGAGAGCAAAAGTTGGGGGGGAGGGGCAAAGGGAGGGATAAGCAGACTCTCCACTGAGCAGGGAGCCCAACACTAGGCTCAATCCCAGAACCCCAAGATAATGATCTGAGCCACCCAGGTGCCCCCAAAATTCTGTCTTTTAATGGTTCGCCTTTTTCAGTGGTCTCTGGATTATTATAGGATTCAGTCAAGAGTCAGTTTCTTTCCAGGGAAAAATGATCTGCTCCTACTTCAGAATTTTCTTCCAAATGAAAGAACCATACTTAGTCATGCCAGTAGATGAACTAAATAAGTAATGTTTCATGGTGTTGATATTGAAGCAAAGTAGGTGGGGATTTGTTTAAGTGTATTGACTGCTATGATAGACGAAATCTGAAATCTCAGTGTTTTGACTCAGTGTCTTGCTCTCAAAATTCCAACAGTGGCAGGAGGTCAGCTATGTTCCATGAATTCCTCAGAAAATCAGGCTGATGGAGGCTCTTTCATCTTCAACATGTGCTTCCCAAGGTCATCCTGGATGCAACATCCAATTACAGTTGGGAGAAAAGGGAAAAAGTGGAGGATGATGTGGGTTTCTGTGGACCCACCCTGGGAGGGAACTTTCTGCCATACTCTATTAACCAGAACTCAGTCACACAAACACACCTAACTAAAGGGGAGAATGGTACATGTGCTCTAGCTGTGTGTCACAGACGAAAGGAAACAGGAAACAAATATTCAGTCTCATACAAGAATTTAGGAGAATTCTTTCTTTTCTAAAATTTCTATTCAATCTGATAATTTGGGATATGAGAAACTATAATCCATGCCTTCACACTAAAGCCAGTTTTATGTATCTATGAAGGCTTCTCTTCTTCATCAATCCCCCAAATTAACAAACACTCCACATTTCTCCCAATTCTCCCTTTGACAAGAAGGAGCTTAACGACACATCCTCTCAGATATAGACCGAAGCCAACACTACTGCTCTCCATTGTTCAGTTTCCAGTTTCCTCCACTATAAAACAAGTATGATACTTAACATTTATTGGGCATTTTTAATGTACCATGATACAGAGCTAAACCAGGCAATGTATTGTAGAAAAGACAATGGTAACAGTGTCATGTTAGAGGCAATTAAAATTGCATAATGTATTTACACACACCCACAATGGGGCTGAGCACGCATGTATTATGGCATCCAGAAATTCTTAGTAATTTCCCCCACTTTTCTCTCTCTCAGAATCTTACATTTTATTTATTTATCTATTTGACAGAAAGAGAGAGAGAGAGAGCACAAATATGGGGAGCAGAAGGCAGAGGGAGACGGAGAAGCAGGCTCCCCACTGATCAGGGAGCCCATCGTGGGGCTCGACCCAGGACCCTGGGATCATGTCCTGAGCCAAAGGCACACATTTAACCAACTGAGCCATGCAGATGGCCCTATCTCTCAGATTCTCAACTCATTCATCAAACCCTCATTCTTCCAGAGGCATATATAGTCATAGTCATTATTTTAGAAAGACTTTTCAGATTCCTATTCTTTTTTTTTTTTTATTTTTATTTATTTATGATAGTCACAGAGAGAGAGAGAGAGAGGCAGAGACACAGGCAGAGGGAGAAGCAGGGTCCATGCACCGGGAGCCCGATGTGGGATTCGATCCTGGGTCTCCAGGATCGCACCCTGGGCCAAAGGCAGGCGCCAAACCGCTGCGCCACCCAGGGATCCCGCAGGTTCCTATTCTAACTTTGGAAGCTGGGCCAGCTTGAGTCCTGTCTGGAGCCTTGGCCCTGCTGCAATTTCAGCCTAAACTGACTCTGAGCTGGCAGCCATGAGGACCTGTCCTCAGGTCCTTGCTTTTGCTTCTGCTCTCGCATGGCCCTTTGATCCCCAGTCAATAGGCCCATGTGGCTTCCCTCTGTTTAGTGCCTGTCTTATATTATCAGTACCAGGACTCCCCTATGTTAGCCCGGAAGGGGACCTCAGAGTAATAGAGAGAAGACACAGACTAGTCTGGATTGTAGAATCTTAGGAAAATCTACTGACCTCATTATGCTCACTGTCATTAGAGAATCAATTAATTACAATGTCTAGAAGAAAGGTTAACAAACATTTTTCTATAAAAAGACGCATAGTAAATATTTTAGGCTTTGCAGGTCATATGCAGTCTCTGTCTCATATTGCTTGTTTGTTTTTCTTCAATTATTTAAAAATGTAAAAGCCTTGGGATGCCTGGGTGGCTCAGTGGTTAAGTGTTTAAACACCTTTGGCTCAGAGCGTGATCCTGGAGTCCCAGAATCGAGTCCCATATCGGGCTCCCTGCATGGAGCCTGCTTCTCTCTCTGCCTCTGTGTCTCTCATGAATAAATGAATAAAATCTTTAAAAAAAATAAAATAAAAATGTAAAAGCCATGCTTAACTCATTGGCTATACAAAAACAGGCGACAGGCTGGATGTGGTCATAGCTTGCTGACCCTGGGCCTAGAGTGGCTCTGTTCAATATGGTGATATCTAGCCATGTATGACTATTTAAATATATAATTAAGTGATTTTAAATTGTATAACATTCTACTGGTTGTATCAGTTCAATAGGCATATTTCAAGTACTCAAAAGCCACATGTGACTATTGGCTACTTTATTGGACAACAAAGTTATTGAATACTTCCATCATCACAGAAGATTCAATTGGACACCACTTATCTACAGCCTGGCTCAAAGTAATAAGCTTTTCCCAGTGTTTTTTTTAGACTAATCCCTTCTCCACATTGTAATCCTCTCTCCACATCTATTCCATACCTCCCAGTTAACTTACCCCCCATTGCCATAATAATCTACATGATTTCCTCATGAGCAGTGGGGGCTGTAATCAGGAGAAATGAAACAGCAATCTGGCAAACTTGAATTTCACCGCAAGTTATTTGTTTTATAATGCTCTGGGCTTTTAATAGAAATGAGACAATCAGCCTTTGAAACCCCTCTTCTAGATCAAAGCACTTGTACTTCTTGGTATTATCTGTACCCTTCCCAACTTCTAGCATCAATCTATAAGGCCAACACCAAGATGCTCTTGATCCCCCCCAGCAAATAGAGGGAAAGTAAGGAATCCTAATTCTGACAATCTACCTGCATCCCAATCACAAAAGAGAATGGAAACAGGGAAGGTGGAGCTTTCCCTCCAAGAGCCAACACCCAGAGTGCAAAGCAGGGAGGGGAGGCAGACAAACTGAGGAGAGTATTTTAAGGGGAGCTTGAGCCAGCTCCATCTAGGGTATGATATTCAATTGTTAAATGTTTAGGAATTCTTTGAACCTATTGTTAAACAGCGATTATTTAAAAAGAAATTATATAAACCATAATTAAGTAAATTATAAAGAAAGGTAAATGCATAAACTCATCTCTTCCTAACTAGTTTACTACATTTTACTATCATCTATGTTCTTGAGATTATGTATGTCTATTGTATACGTGTGATAGAAATATTACATAATAATTTGTTGTTGCACATCCCAACTCTGTGTCCAAGGATGTCATGTTGGTAGTTTAAAATTGGCCATGATGGGAGTACTTAGACCGCAGAAGAAGGCAAATACTACAATCGGAATTGTTTATTTGTTTGTTTATAACCCAGAGAGTGAGTTGTTAAACATGTACCAGAATACCATGCTCCTCCACGAAGCCAAAGAGAGAGAGAGAGAGAGAGAGAGAAAGAAAAAGAAGGAGGAGGAGGAGAAGGAAAAGAAAAGAGGAGGAGGACTAGGAGGAGAAGGAAAGGGAAGGGGAAGGGAAGGTGAATAGGAAGAGAAAAAGAAATGCAGACTATTAGAGAAATATGAGACATCATCAAGGAAGGGCAGAGGAAAGGAATTCAGACCAGAAATTTAGAAAATTTCTGCTAACTATAGACCTCTGCTCCTGAAGGCGAGTGCTGATTAGAATTCACTCAATTCTAAAGAAGCATCCCCCCAGTTAGAATTTCCCCTACACCTTGAACCAGTCTGCCTCAGTGCTTTTCAACCAGGATACCCATTGCCATGCCTACTTACTGCCAAACACCTGTCTTATGGGGCCTTTGTCAATCACTTGCCATTTTGACCTGCCCTGATTCCCTAACCCATCATTACTTAGACATCATAGATTATGGATCCTCTTCCAGTCATAGCTAATAATGTTTGCTTCTCTCCCATCTTGTATCCTCTGGATTAACCTCATCCTTTCAGATTTTCTTTCCGATAATCTTGCTGTTCCTACAGGAGTAGACACCTGTCATGCTGCCCTCACTGGCCCTAGCTTAACCTTACAGACTGCCCACCTGACCCTAACCTTTCCTGATCTGACAGTCCTGTTGAGGCCCTTTCCAGGTATCTTTCCATCACGTAGGCTTGGATACCAAGCTATTAATATGGCTTCTATGGAAGACAGAGAAAGGCTAGCCTCGATATAAAACTCTGAATGACATCTTAGCACAAGATTAACATTTATGCTTTATCCAAGTTCGGAAAAAGTATTTTTATAGAAATAGAGTGCCATTTTCAAGGAGCTTAGAAGAAATTAATTATTATTAGTTTTAAACAACCAAGCCTAAGTATAGTTAAAATAGTGGAAATGTACATATGTATTATATTAAAGGCAGTTCACAGAAGATCAAATAATGAAATAATGAAAGTGATGCATAATATAGAATCTAACAGACACAGACTGATTTTGCCCTTGACACAAATTATGAAATATCATCCTTTTCTTGTGACCTCATATGTACCCTCTCATGGATCAAGGGAGATTAGCTATGTTGCTGGAGTGAGGATTTTGATGTCCTCATTGTAGAAGGAAACTGCAGAAGCAGAGCACATCACTTACATGTAATTATAATAATTGCAATGAGAAGCCCTTGAACTTAAAAAAGGAAAACCATGCAATATAAGAAGTCACTATTCTAAGCAAGATAACCCAAGCATTAGTCAATATTACTGAGAAAGGGGAGAAAAATTTTAGGATATAGTTATAAATAATTCAAGTACAAAAAAATAATTCAAAAAGTTACTGTAGCATCTTGTTGATGAGAAGGTAATGTTGAGCTAAAAGTTTTATTATTTTTCTGTGCTAGTGATTTAAAGAATTGATTTTTATCCCCATTATTTTCCTTACTTATAAATTATTTATGAAATAATAAATTAGCTAAGTAAAATATATTTTTATGTCCTTTTGCAAATTCTTTGTATAGAACTGTACTTGGGAATTTTTCAAGGGATATTTTTTGTTCCTAAACACTTAAAACTTCCTCTTGTGTGACAGAAGCAATAATTTACTGTATATAATACCTTGCATTAGCCAAGAAGCTAAGGAAATATTTCATAGCTTCAACCTTGACACAGTGAAAGCACAGTCATAAAAAGATAAAAGGAGCATTGCAGTAGCCTTAGGTATTTAAGTTTTAGAAAGCATTGGTTTTGTATGTCTGTACCTACCGGTGATGCTGCTGTCTATAAATACTGATTTTAAAACCATTGAACATTGAAAGCCACTATTATGGTTATCTATACCTATAAATGTTATTTATTGATGAGATTATTCATTGAAAAGTCAACGTTATTTTTATTCTTGTTGGGCTTCATTTGCCTATAACTGTCTATAATCTTATTTATTGACGAGATCATTAATTGAAAAGTCAATATTATATTTGTTCTTGTTTGGGTTCCCTTTCCCATTGGAAATGGTTTCTAATGAGCAGATTTTTGATGCTTTATAGGATATTTGCCCTTATTTTAAAATAATCTCTTGCATATATCCTATCTATACCTCTATGAGAATATGCTTTATCCAAACAAAGTGACCTCGTGGACAAGGCCTCTGGTATACTTATGATGCTTTTTCCACCTGATCTGTGGATGCTTGTACAAGTACATGTAGATTCCATCCAAACAGTATACATCCCTACGAATACCTGCTAGTAAGAATAGCCTTGAGTTTAGGCTTCAAGATAAAAATCACTGCCTGTAATGCTATATTGATCCATAAAGATAGTACATAAGAAAGTACAGTGCCCACTGGAAATTAAAATCTATGTGAGTCTATCTACATCCTAAAACCTACACTTTTTCCAACATTTTTTGGTAGTCAATAATATTAATCAATCTTTAAAGATGAGCAATTAACTTAGTGTTATTATTTTTTATTTGTAACATTCTTTGTTTCAAATGGAATTTAGAATATTCACAAACATGTGTGCAAGGCAACAATAATATTAGAACAGTATATGTAGGGACGCCTGGGTGGCCCAGTGGTTGGGCATCTGCCTTTGGCTCAGGTCATGATCCAGGATGGAGTCCCGTATTGGGCTCCTCGCAGCGAGCCTGCTTCTCAAACCATGGCCTACGTCTCTGCCTCTCTTTTTGTGTCTCTCATGAGTAAATAAATAAAATCTAGAAGGAGAAAAAAAGAACAGTATGTGTAATGAACCACTGAATGTTTGTTTCAAATGTGGTGAGTGTATTTGGTACCTGTTTTCTTCCCCGTCCCCCTTCATAAATCTTCTCAACAATAGCAGATCCTTGAGGCTAGATATATACAGTCCTTGGGTATCCACAGAGTGCCTGTACTATGTCATGGGGCCGCTGTAACTCAGTGATGATATAACAACAAGATTTCACTTTCCATTCTGGCTTTTTCTGTTTCCTTTTGCACATGCTTTCTCTTCTGCATGGTTTCCCCGTTTCACTTAATCATTACTGTATACACTACATAAGAAAGGGGGGGAGAAATTCACTATCGCTATAGCACATACATTACAACAGATAGGAACTAAAAAATATGTTTGCTGTAAATCTTAAAGTGAGAACAGTGCATACTCTAAAGAAATGGTTCCTCTTCAGAGACAACGCCATTTCATGTTATTCTAAGGAAATGAGAGTTTCTTTCAAATTAGGAAAGACATGTAATTCTCTACTCTCCCCACTTTAAATTCAAAAATCTAATTAAAATAAAATTAATAGTATATACATATAAATGTATTTATTCTTCCTTTCTTTTCTCTCCTTTCCTCATCAGGATCTCTAAAGTATAAAAAATCTAATATAATTTCAAGTAGGGAATTCTTTTTTTTTTTAAATATTTTACCGATTTATTCACGAAAGACATAGAGAGAGAGGCAGAGACACAGGCAGAGGGAGAAGCAGGCTCCATGAAGGGAGCCCGACATGGGACTCAATCCTGGGACTCCAGGATCCCGCCCTAGGCAGAAAGTGGTGCCAAACCACTGAGCCACCGGGGCTGCCCCAAGTAGGGAATTCTTAAGAGCAATACATGCACTGCCTTTCCTTATGTCACCTCTAGCTTATCCATTCCTTGATTTTTAATGATGCCTATGCTATAAAACAAGGTATTTTTCAAAAGAGCACACAATAATGCATTTCTGTCCAAGAATTGTCAATGTCTTGGCCATTTTTCCTCCCCATCTTCTTAGAAATGCATGAGAAGTCTTCCTACCCACAGGAATTTCCCTACCTGCTACCAGAAATAAGGTAATTAAGGGCTAGGCTCTCATAGGAGCACATCGAAGAATTTTTGAACTCCCCGAAAATTGGTTTCACATTCACTTACAAAATTTGGTCCCTCTTCCATTTTGCCCCCTCCAGGTGGCTATCTTGAATTCATTTCAGCAAAGTTTCCAAAATACTGAACTACTCATAAAATTATATTCAGGAGAAGTGGTCAAGCATCCCATTTTCAGAAAATTTACAGGAGAAAAATCAGTATTATCTTTACCTAGAAGAACTTTAATGCAAGTGAAAGAGTAGCTTTTTAAATGAAATAATGGAGAAAGGCAAGGAATATAAAATAGCCTTTGCTATATTGCCTGGATGTAAATTGCTTGAACATGTTAGTTTGTTTGTTTATTTTTAATATAGTGAGTGGCCACAAGGTACATGAGCATCTTTTAGGATTTATGGAAGCAGAATAAAGAGACTCATTAAACTATTTTAGTCATTTTCTGGTGTCAGCCAAATAGATTTTCTAAGCTCAAACTAGAAACGCCATTTGCTCTTATATTTGTTCTAGGTTTCTGAGAAAAGCTTTCCCTAGTCTTGCAAGTGACTCCAGCTGCGTCCAAATCTACAAACTGGTGTCATTGTTTTATCTCAGACAGTCTGGTAACTTTTAAAAAAAGAAAACTTAAAATCCTTAAAACTTTACTATTTGCTTTGTATAGTTCATAATGCAACATAACATCACACAAGGGTAGCCAATCAATACCTCCAACTATGGAGCTTTTTCAAAATGTGTGTTTAGATTTAAAAATAACTTTAAGCAGAGAATTAAAAAGTGGAAAAAAACTCACCCTGTCAAGCTATTTCTGTAGATATGAAATATGTCACAAAAAAAACTGGGAATATGTAAATAACCATATAAGGCAGTTTACATCAAATTAAATAGCTCTGAATCAGAGTTCAGTCCATATGTCAAATTATAACCATTTCAGAGAGGACATAGTTTTCATTCAAAAACTGGTCCAATCTTCTTGTTATAGGCTTTATTAAAATAACTATAATAGCATTTCCATTTTGTAGAAACTGCTCTGAATTATAGCTTAAAAATATTTTTTGGTCTTTGCTTTTTCCTCTTCCTCCTCTGTCTTTACATTTATTTCCTTCATCTGTCCCTACCATCCCTTCCACCTTCCTTCCCTTTTACATCTCTGACCATTTCCGTGCGTTTTAGGGGGTTCCATCCCATCCTTCTTCAGAGAAGGGAAAAGTTTCACCATTTGCACAGTGCCCAGGCATGTTTTCAGAAAAGGAGCCCAATCATTGGTGATGACCTAGAAATGTACTTTCTCTCCTCGGACCTGTGAAATTTTCACTGTAGGAACACTGTAATATAGTGTACTTTTCTAGCAAAGTAGCTAAAAGGAGGCCAATGCATTTTAACCATCACCTGTATAAATGAGCAAAATTGGGAGCTGAAAACTGGTGATATGATAAAAATATTTCCGACATATTTACAGATACTTAACCCCATATGGGCCCTTTGTCCCAAGGCGAAGCAGATTTTCTAAATGGCCTAGCTTATTTTCAGAACATACAGACAACATTTAAGTAACTGTAAGAGCACCATGGTGCCATTTTGACCTCAGCTATATCCCCTGGCTGGAAGGGGCCAAAAAGGTTCTCTTAGTTTCTGGCAACATGACTCGTAGAGGGTTAGAAGAGAATTTTACACTAACCTTTTCTTTTACTTACATATAAGGTGCAGGTGGAGATGGCTTGATGGAAAGAAAAGGGAAATATGGTCTGGGTAAACATTTACATTTTAATTTTCTCTTAATTTCTTGAGGCCCATTATGTGTTTATCAAGGCGTGTAACAGCTTTAAGTTAACAATGCAACAATGCATCGTTAAACGTACACCAGATGTTTCTTTTCTGGCACCTATTACTGAAAGCCCTCAACTTGCCTGTCAAAGAGAGGGAAAAAATGTGTGTTCTCCTTTAATAACGAACACTAACCCATCAAAACAAGAAGCAATAACAGAGAGGCTCTGACACATTGCTTTGATAAAATACTGCCTAGAAACTCATTAGTGTAACCGGCTGCAGATGAACCAGCATACCCACTCCTCAGCCATATTCTTGAGTTGCTGGTAATAAAGACTCTCAACAGAAGGTTAAGCCTAAGGATTGAACTGCTGATGCAGTTCCAAATGATGGGCATATCAGTTGCCCTTGTGAATCACAAATATGGAAGACTTGGGAGTTAGATGAAATTGACAGCAAAGGGTATCAGCAAGCCCACTCAGAAAACTGGTAAAATGTGTTTTGGAGATCATAAACTAAAATGATACAAAGAAAGTTGGAGCAGATGGCTACAGGGGCATAAACGTTCTAAAATGTTGTGGGTTTTTTTAAGCACTTTTATGGAAGATGTGCTGTTAGATCTTGGAATGGATTAAAAGTGGAGGAGTTGTAACTAGTTCTCCACTTTTTCTTACTTGATTAATTTACCTCCCAGAGAGAAGTTACTTAAACGGACTTTCATAGATCCACTGTAGCAAATCCTGTGAAAGATGACAAATTTCCCCTGTGGCTAATAGATTTATGGATATTTCTCCAGATTAAATCTCAGCCCGGAAAACTGTTTTCGGGGGGGAGGTAAAGAAGGGAAGTAGTTGGGAATAAATATATACATGAAACTCGTGCCATTCTGTAACTGATTCAAATTAATTAAGACAAGTCTGCTTTCTGGTTTTGAAGGAAATTTTAATGAATGTTGAACTGCAGATGTCTTAGAAGTAAAGTAAAATCAAAGCTTCTTCCGGTGTTGAACTGTTCCATGCAGTTTGCCTTCTATAAGGGAAAACATTCTCTTTTACCCAAACTGATAAACTCAGGGTGTATTCTGAGAGAAAAAAAAATGGAAATAATAAAATTAGAAGGAGCTGTAAAATTGCTTTGAAATATGTAGAGCACACATTTTCAAGGCTGAAGCTTAGCTCGGAGTTTTATGATGATACAGCAAGAAACAGAGACAGTACCCCCTTTGGTACTGGGGGTAGGATATTGGGATTTCATTTCTCCTCTCCTTTGATTCTCCCTTCCTCCTATTTTCCCTTATAAGTGAAAACAAAATGCATCAAAGTTTGTCAGTGTTGTGTCCGTGAACTGAAGCTCTGACCTCAGCAATGAAATGCAGAAATCCTCTGTTGGGCAGTGTCCTCCAGGTGATGCTGAACCCTCTATTGAAAAGAATCTAGGAACTGAGTTGGTGTTAGAAGGAATCATGCCACCCACAGGTCCGTTCAGCAAGATGCATGATGGGATGCTTAATGATAAGTTATATCCTCCCACAAAGGAATTTCTGAACCTGCCATTTGAGAACTTTGCCATTGAGAAAATGGAAGCCCTGCTTCCCACTGAGTGACCTGATAGGTCTTTCAGTACTGAGAACAAAATAAAGGAATTAACACAAATAGTGCAGATTACAAGTATAGTTGTTGCCACAACAAAATCAATAAAAGCAAGTGTCCCGGGTGTTTTTGGACCTTTTCCAAATTCTGTTGGATTGAAAGTTTTCAAAAGATTATTATTCTGAGCACTAGAAACTAGGATACTAAAAGAATGGTTTGGAATAAAAATGAGTTCAGAGCATTTTATATATATAAAATATATAATTATATAATAAAAAAATATATACATGTAATTATATATTACAGAAAATGTTTAATATATATAATACATACAGAAAAATCATAAATGACATGTGAACAAATCAATGAATGAAATTAATACAACCTTGCAAACACCAGTTAGATCTAGAAATAGAACAGTATTGGCACTCAAACAGCCCTAGGAGGTCACCTCCCAACCATTACCCTCAAAGGTAACAACTAGGGCAACCCAGGTGGCTCAGCGGTTTAGGGCTGCCTTCAGCCCAGGGTGTGATCCTGGAGACCTGGGATCAAGTCCCACGTCGGGCTCCCTGCATGGAGCCTGCTTCTCCCTCTGCCCCCCCCTCTCTCTCTCTTATGAATAAATAAATAAAATCTTTAAAAAAAAAAAAAAAGGTAACAACTAGTCTGACTTCTATCACAATCGTTTAGTTTTGTTTTTGAGTTTTATAAGACTACCAACATCCTTAGGTTTTGTGTATATGTGTGTATATATGCTTATACATTTATATATATGTGTTTATAATATGCATATGAATATATATCATATATATGTGTGTCTATGCGTGGGTGTACCTAAACTCTTCCGCTCCACATTATGTTCATGAGATTTCTCCATGCAATAATTTTTCATTTTCATTGGTGTGTAAGTTCTGTTGAATTAATATATTAGAATTGATTTATCTATTTTAATGTTTAAGAATGTTTGAGATTTGTCACATTTGTGTTCATGACTGAGATTGCTAGAAATTGCTAGAAATTGCCTGTTTCTTTCACTTCCTTCCTTCCTTCCTTCCTCCCACCCTCCCTCCTTACTTCTTTCCTTTCTCCCTTCCTTCCATCCTTTCTTTCTTGCAATATTCTTAAGGTGTTAATTTTAAGGTTATGCTGGCCTTGAAAAAAATAATAAGTACTCCCTCTTTGTGTTCCGAAAGAGTTTGTAAAAAATTGGTTTTATTTCTCCCTTAAATGTTTGGAAGAATGTGTTAGAGAAGTCATCATGGCCTGAAGTTTCCTAATGATTTTTATTTACATATTTTATATTTTAATTTCTTTAGTACTTAAAGTATTATACATATTTGCTATTTATTCTTGGATTTGCTTTAAGAAGTTTTTTTTTAAGAATTTAAGTATTTTATTTAAATTTTCAAAGTTATTGTCAGGAAGCTGTTCATAACATATGTTCATTCTGTTTTTAAGGGAATCTGTATTACTAACCCACTTTTCTTGCTTCTGTTGGCCACTCTCCCTAGCAGAGACCAAATTTTTTTTCTACCCCATTCTCTCTACTATCTCCTTTTGGAACTCAATGACATGTATCTTAGACCTTTAGATATTCTCTCATAGGTTTCTGAAGCTCTGTTTATATATTTTCAGTTTCTTTCTAGCTTCTTTATATTGGATTATTTCTATCAATTTCCCTTTAAGTTAACATAAACTTTCATCTGTCATCTCCCTGCTGCTGTTATGTACAACCATTTTTTAAAATTTCAGATATTTTGCATGTTTTAAGTTCTAAAATTCCATTTAATTGTCTATAGTTTTCTCTGGTGAAATTTCTTATCTTTTCATTCATTGTGAGTATATTTCCTTTTCAATCTTGAGCACAAATATAATAGCTGCTTTACAATTAGATGTTGCTGATTTCAGCATCTGAGTCTTCCCAGGTTTAATCTCCATTGATTTTCTTTTCTCTTGAGGGTGGGTCACATTCTTTTGCTCCCTCATATGTTGAAGATCTTGAATTATATCCTGAAAATTGTGATTGTTATGTTGTGAGACTCTGAATTCTGCTCAGCTCTTCAGAAGAGTATTGATGTTTTTATTTTAGCAGGCATTTAGCATGGTTGGACTGAAATTGCAAACTCTATCTTTTGAGTAGCTGTTCAAAGCTCGATCCAACTCTTTTATCCTTAGCTGGAGTCTGTCCCATGCATGTGTAACCCAAGGGTCAGGTAGAGATTTGAACAAAGTTTATATGTAGGACATGAGGCTCCCTTTCTCAGGTCTTCTCCAGGATTCCCTACTCAATTTTTATTTTTTTATTTCTATCCTTAACTCTATTATCTGATTTTTAGGCAAAAAGACTATGGGTTTTCTATTAGAGTCATAGCTACCCATTTGGTATAGACCGAATGTTTGTGTCCCAAAATTCATATGTTGAAACTCTAACCCTAGTATGTCTATATTTGAATATGAGTCCTCCAGGGAAGTAATTAAGGTTAAATGAGGTAATAAAAGTGAGGTACTGATCCAATAGGATTAGCGTCTTTATAAAAAGAGACCAGAGAGCTCTCCTTCTCTTCATACACACACAAAGAAGATGTCATGTGAACACTCAGTGAAATGGCAGCCATCAGCAACCCAACTAGACACTGATTCTGCTAGCACCTTGATCTTGGAATTTCAGTCTCCAGAACTGTGAGGAAATAAATTTCTGTTTTTTAAGTCACTCAATCTGTGGTATTTTGTTAGGGCAGCCCAAGCAAACTTATATACCTGTTGACCTGTTCTCTGGCTAAAAGCCATAAAACTAAGGAAATCACTTTGTGTCATTCCCTTCTCCCATATGTTGGTTTTCTTCCAGAATCTGCTTGGTAGGCTTCAGGTTGTTGGTTTCTGTATCTTGTCCAAAGTTTATACTTGTTATCTGGAGAAGAGTCAGGTCTGGTAGGAGTTTACTTGACCATATGAGAAATGGGACCCATCTTGACCAATTTTATTTCTCTTTTCAAAGAACTATCTTTTTGCTGCTTCCCTACACTATATATTTGTTTTCTATTTCATTATTTTCTGTTTTTATCTTAATTATCTCAAGATCTCCTAAGATGATTATCTTAATTACCCTTTTTATGTTTGTGTAGGAGGCTTAGTTTATAAGTTTTTTTCCCCAATGTATGGAAATGGACTAAGATCATTAATTTTTTTTGCAGCCTTCTTTTTTAACACATAATGTTAGCTGTGCTTTTCTAATCTTTTATATTGTTTGTTACATTTTTTAAGTGCTTGTTCTATTATTTACTAAACAAAGTTATAAGAATCTTATGGAAATGTCTATTTCTTCTTTTAGCTATGATTTACTGTTTTGTATATTTTCAGGGTGTAAGATCGATTTTTCCAGACTTTAATTGTTCTATATTCTAGAGACTTATCTTTTTTAACAGTGTGGCATATACTTCTTTTATTGCTACTAATGCTTCTTGTTTTAAAGACTACATATCTGATATTCTTATTTTTAAAGATTTATTTATTTATTTTAGAGAAAGAGAGAGAGAGAAAGTGGAGTGGAGAGGAGCAGACAGAGAAGGGGAGAGAGAGAGTCTCAAGCAGACTCCCTGTTGAGCACAGAGCCTGATGAAGGGCTCAATCTCATGACCCTTAGATCATGACCTGAATCAAAATCAATACTCAAATGATTAACCCAACTGAGCCACCCAGGTGCCCCTGATATTGTCTTATATTCTGTTAGGCAACCCAGCTTCCTTTTGTTTCTTGTTTACATAGAATTTTTGTATTCCATTTCCAAAAATAAAGCAAAAGCTGTTTTCTTATATTTAAGTCTTTTAAAAATTAGCAGCATAAGAAAAAATGTTTTTAAATAAGCAGCATAAGGTTAGAGTCTGTATTTGTATCCAGATTTGTATCCAGCTTAGTTATCTTCATCCCATTATTGGAATACTGAGGTATTTTGTCTTTTTACATTTAATATCTGTACTTACATATTTTGTCTTTATCTAATTGCTTTCTATTTGTCCATACTGTTCCATATCTTGTTTTTTCTCCTTTCTTACCTTTATTGGGTTAACTAATCAAGTATTTTTTTTAATTTATTTCATTCTGTAGCTTGCTAATTATACATCCTGTTTAATGTTTCCTATAATTTTACTTGAGACGTACACTTGCATTCTTGACTTGCTAAAGCTAACATAAGATTGTTCATTTACCATTCCCCAGATAATGTAAGGACCTTAGAACAATTTAAATCTTCCTCCCCACCTTATATCTCATATATGACTGTTATTATCTTAATTCTACATGTATTTAAAATCTCACAATACACTATAATTATTACTTTATAGTGTCAAAATTAATTTACATTTACTTATCCTCTCTGTTGCTCATTGTTCCATCCTATGTTTCCATGCTTCCATCTGGGATCATTGTTCTTCTGCCTAAAAAAATCCCGTTAGTATTTCTTTTAGTGCAGGTTTACTATTAACAAATTCACTTAGTTTGGGTTTTTATTGGTTTTATCATATTTTTTCTGAGGAAAAGTATTTTGCCTTCATTTTGGCAGGATATTTTTGCTCAGGATAGAATTCCAGAAGGCATTTATTTTCTTCCAGTTTTTGAAGTTATTCCAATTTTCTGGCTTTCATTGTTTCTATTGTAAACTTTATTGCCATTGCTATTCTTGCTCCTTTGAAGTAATATGACTTATTTCTCCAGAATCTGAAGATTTTTTTCATTATCCTTACTTTCAGGAATTTGCTGTGATATCCTTGGATGTAGTTTTCTTTGCATTTACCACCTTATTTTTCATAGCTTCTTGAATCTAATGCTTTATCCTTTGTCAATTTGGGAGAAATTCTTAGCCATTGTCTCCTCGAGTAATACTTCTTTCCTGTTGGAACACCAGTAATATGTATCTTAAACTATTTTATCATATCCTATGCTTCACTTCAATCCTTTTCTGTATTTCCATTATTTTCTATATCTACAGTTCAGCTTACATGTTTTGTCTAAACTACCTATTAGCTCAGGCATTCTTTCTCTATCCATGTCTTATCTTCTATTAAATCCATTTATGAGTTTTTAATTTATTTGATGCCTTTTAGAATTAGACTTTGTATTTGGTTTTTTTAGAAAATAATCTTCAGTATTCTGCTAAAATTATCCATCTTGCCATTTAATTTCTAAGTCCTTTTTTTGATATCTGCAATATAAGATTTTCTGATTCTATTTTTTAATGTCTATTTTTTCTCTTTTTCAATTCTTATTTTTAATATATTTGGTTAGGTTTTATTAATTGTTGAATGTTGTATATGAAAATTTTAGTGATAATTAACATCATTTAAAATTGTGTATGATGATATTGTCCTTCAATGAGGATTTGCTTTTCTTCTGGCAGGTATTTGAATAGGAGTTGCTTACGAAGCAAGCATTGTATTTATTTAAAGCTGAGCTCCAGCGTTTGTGAGAATTGGTCAATTTTAACTTTACTCTTAATCTTGAAAGATAGCCCTTCAGGAGTGCACCTGAATGTCTAGAGTGTTCGGCAGGGTTACTTCTCCTTGGTGAGCACTGAACTTCAATTTTTGGTGCTCTCAGTTCCCTGAGACCACCAAAATTCTGGGCTTACTTCTCAGAGTCTCAGCTTTTACATTAAAATTGTCAAATGCTTTGCCAAATATGAGACTCATCTCTCTAGGCTTTTCTTGTCTCTGGGATTTTAGCATCTTAAATTTTTCTTTTCAAATCAATTTTTCAGTCTTTATTTTCCTTTCACTTTTTCTACTTATCTTAGGGGTGGGGCTCAACTAATAAACTTAGTCTACCACAGCTGGAGTCTCCAATCTATTTTAATGAAGAAATTAAATTTCTTCTAAATTAAAATTCTCCAAAATATTTTAATGAAGAAATATTTTGTAAAACCTTATGATTTTATCGAGTTTACCTGAATCACAGACTAAAATCTTTAACTTATGTTAAAGAACTGTTATTCTTTCTCTGAATTGTGACCAAATTTGTTTAAATATAGCCACTAAAAAACTTAAAGCAATGACTTTTACTTTATCATTTAATTAGCAAATATTATTTGGGTCTCAATTAAAGATAAGAACTGTGAGTTGTACAGTTCACCCTAGGTAGAGGTTTGAGTCATTGGTACAGTGGTGCACAAGACAAAGTCCCTCTCTCACACACGTGAAGATTTTCTAAATGTATTGAACTGCATGGTTTCAGCAGTGACATGGCTGTTACAAGGAGGGAAGTATAATGGAATCATCCTTTCCTTCTTTGTGTGAATCAGTTTTAGCTTGGGAACAGCTACCAAGAAACCTTTTCATTTTTGTAGAACAGGCATAGATAGCTTGGAGGTACCTGAGTAGGTGACATATGGGCCCAAAGCAGAGAAGCAGATCCCATATCAAGTAAAAAGCCATGACTTGATGAGGAAAAAGAAAAAAAAAAAAGACCAAAAAAGAGCAAGCATTCAGTTGACCATATTATAAGGTAACAAAATCGATTGAACTCAACCCTCTACTTGGGGTGAACTGTACAGCTCACAGTTTTTAGGAGCAGACTTATTTAACTATTTTATGAAAAACTATATTATGAGGAAATGGCACCTTGACAGAAATCAGCATTTAATAAGACTAATATGTGGCACACATAAAAAACTAAAGAAGTTTAAAGTAGTTAAAGAGGAGAAATCTTTACTGAGCCAGACCAGTAAATCATTAGAAATTAATACAACCCCCACATATAATATTTCTACTTATTGAAAATAACTATTAAGTATTGGGAGTTAACTTTATATTCTATTACATAGATTATTTATTTATTCTCAATGAGATCTTTCTATTATGTTAATAAAGTCTCAAGTTAAAGAGTGACTCTAAATTATCTAATACAACAGAGATTATTGAGGTCCTTTTTTCTTTTTTTTAATTTAAATTCAATTAATTAACATAAAGTATTATTGGATTCAGAGGTAGAAGTCAGTTATTCTTCAGTCTTGTATAATACCCAGTACTCATTACATCACAGTCCCTCCTTAGTGTCCATCGCCCTGTTACTCCATCCCCCATCTCCTCCCCTCCAGCAACCCTCAGTTTGTTTCCTACGATTTAGAGTCTCTTATAGTTTGTCTCCCTCTCTGATTTTGTCTCGTTTTCCTTTTTCCTCTCTTCCCCTATGATCTTCTGTTTTGTTTCTTAAATTCCACATATGAGTAAGAACATATGGTAATTGTCTTTCTCTGATTGACTTATTTCACTTAGCATAATACCCTCTAGCTCTATCCACATTGTTGCAAATAGCAAGATTTCATTTTTTAATGGCTGAATAGTATTCCATTGTACATATATACCACATCTTCTTTATCCATTCATCTGTAAATGGATATCTGGGCTCTTTCCACAATTTGGCTATTGTGGACATTGCTGCTATAAACACTGGGGTGTAGGTGCCCCTTTGGATCACTACATTTGTATCTTTGGGGTAAGTACTTAGTACTGCAATTGCTGGGTCATAGGATAGCTCTATTTTTAACTTTTTGAGGAACATCCATACTGTTTTCCAGGGTGGCTACACCAGCTTGCACTCCCACCAACAGTGTAAGAAGGTTTCCCTTTTTCCACAGCCTCGCCAACATTTGTTGTTTCCTGGCTTATTAATTTTAGCCATTCTGACCGTTGTGAGGGGGTATCTCTTTGTGGTTTTGATTTGTATTTCCCTAATGCTGACTGATGTGTTTTTTTTAAATAAGTCCTTTTATTTTTTTTTTAATTTTTATTTATTTATGATAGTCACAGAGAGAGAGAGAGAGAGGCAGAGACATAGGCAGAGGGAGAAGCAGGCTCCATGCACCGGGAGCCCTACGTGGGATTCGATCCCGGGTCTCCAGGATCGCGCCCTGGGCCAAAGGCAGGTGCTAAACTACTGCACCACCCAGGGATCCCTGATATGGTTTTTTTATGTGTCTTAATACAATAGGGATTTTTAATACAAAGTTGACAGACCCCTATTAGCAGCTATGTATAAGCTGAAATTCTATACCAAATTTTGTGTGGATGTGTGGCTAAGCATTTTTCTGGGGAAAGGGATTAAAGCTTTTATCTGTTTCTTGAGAGAGTCTATAACCCCCCAAAAGTTTAAGGACCACTACTATTTCACCAGTATCTGGATTGTGTTGCCCAGAGTGAATGAAACATGGAAAGCAATGCCCTTACAGAATCTTGCCTTGACAAGGTTTACTTTTAAAAGAGTAATGCCAAATCTTACAATGGGACATGATCATTTGCACCACGCTAAATCTCTTCTGAACTATTATTTCAATCCAACCACCTCAAATAGCCTGCAGTTTTGGCAGTTTTTTATAAATTTAGGTTCTTCTCCTGCCTTATCACCAGCTTTAGTTTACTGTGGGGGGCAAACAATCAAGACTGAAAATACTGTTATTATGAAGGAAAAACAGACTTCTTCCAGTAGAATCTACAGCTATTAAGATTGTTCTTCCACTACTAATTTTAAAAATAATAATGAATTATAAAATAGTTTTATTTTAAGGTGTATGCCTTGCTCAATAGAAATATTTACAGCACATGTATTTTTCAAATATGGCATTTGTTGAATTTCACCACCATTGAGATTTTATCATTACAATGCTATTAAAATGTTTTTTGTAGCTTTCTAATTATTTTCTATTAAAAAAAAGATTCAACAAATTTCAATGAAATTGGCTAAAGAGTAATCATGAGGTTAAATTGGTTTGCATTATGTCGGTACATGAAACCACATTAGAGATGAGATGCCAGAATTCAGATTAGAGGCTAGTTATCCCCAGTTGACACTAGTGTAGTATGACATTATATTATTTACAAAATTAGCTTTTGGCTAGACATTTTGTGATACATACAAAGAGAGAAATATCAAATTACCTAATTTGCACCTGCTTCTGGTATAGTAATTTTATGTGAACCGATATTCCTCTAGGCTACCACATTGCATTTTAATTAGGATCTTTCATTTTTGGACAATGACCGAGGAGTAACTCAGCTGACCTTGAGTTTCTTAATCATCACTCTCTGGTAATGAGTGAATCAACAAAAGGGAATAGTTTCAGTTTTCCAAGCCTACATCTAAATGTGACATTACATCCAAGTTAAATTGCAGTCCATTCAGTTTTAAAAGACCATTCTACAGAATAGCTAGGGGTGAATAGAGGCAATTTCTGGAAACATTCTTTACATAAAGTCAGCATGCCCCTGAAAACAAATGCTAGGGCAGAGGATTATGTGATTAGTATTTTTAAGGAGCTTAATCCATCCTTCTTGCCTTTCAGTTATTTTTTTAAAGAAATTACTTTCCTAAATATAAGCAGATGCAGGTCTAGAAATAGTTGAGATAAAATTATAAAATGGCATTAAAATTATACCTGTATTCAAACTCCAGCACCTTATGTAACCTTACCATTGATTTGAAGAACTTCCTTTATTACCTGACAAGCTTGCTCATTCTGTACATTTATTTCGATTTTGTTGGGCTTTCAGCCATGCCTGTAATGTTGCTGAGGAGTAAAATATCTTTCATAACCAGAATCATAAATCTTTCTTATAACCATGAGACTATATCTTTATGGCCATAGATCATTTTAGTTACTGTCAAAAAGTGTCATCATATCACATTACAAATTAGAAAACTGAAAGACAGTGTATGGTTGACAATACCTATTAGGTGTAGGCAAAGAAAATAATTTTCCTTTCTCATAAACCAACACTTCTAATTACAAGTATTTTTTTTTTTTAGGCAGAAGTTATTTGGATATGTGCTTTAGCCAAATTTTGAAGAACAACAGGTTTGATGGGAGCAAATAAAACTGGTATTTATGAAAAAATACTTGTTCAAATAGAAAAGGTTAAAAAAAAAAAAGCATGGAAAAGACCCTTTTACCTTATGAGGGATGAGAGAAAAAGATTACCTTTTGGATTTCAATCTCCCACACAAATGTTGAACGCAGATTCAGTAACGGCTTAACTCTTGAGTTATTTCTTGGCAAGAACTGATGATTGTCTAAATGTTCAATGTGTGACCTTTATTGATATTTTGAATTATGGTCATTATTAAGCTACTCTTCCCAGGAAGGGAAAATAAAAATTCTGATAAATAGAGCTTTGTTTATTTTGATTAATGGAATTTTTAACTTTTTTGTTATTTTAGTTAAATTCTCCTCTTGCTCTCAACCTTATGTGACAATAGTTGTATTTTTAAAGCACTTTGCTTCCTTAGAATTCATAGTATCTGCTGTATCCTGATTGTGCTGTTCTGATGAAAACTGGATGTTATAAAACCATAGAAGAGAGTTAGCCACAGCCTTCATATATTGTGCCTGTCTTCCCCAACACATCTATGCATAAAAGAGCTTTTATATAACCAGGGGGCCTTGAATGGGGGCAGTGGAAAGAGAAAGGAAACTCAGGCAAGCTTTTGTACCCTAAATACATTTCCCACCTTCCCCCTGCTTTGCTCTATATTGCAGGGTACTGACTCTGGAAATTATGTTCATTAGACCCTTTTGCCAACTGTCTTCCAGCTACCTTTAGCCAATGGCAGATACTAGAAGCAAATAGGATGTAAAAGAAAGTAAAAAGCCAGGCTGTTTCTCCTCTTCTCATGCTATGATGACTACCCTAGCAGCAGCTATTTCTGCTCAGTGGTTCTGCCTTCCTATAGGCAGAGGCACTGTGGTTCTAGCTTCTTGACTTTAATGCACCACTTCTCTCCTTTGTCTCTCCAGCCCTAGGTGTGGTGCTGGCATCCTGAAGCTGCTCATATCTGGGCTGCCTCACCTATCCCTAGATGCTCTTTTAGTCCCTGTATCACCTTTTAAACTAGGGCATCTCCACTTTACTTTCCAACGTGTATTACAAATACTAGGCCTACTTCCCTCTGTGTGCTCCTACCTCTATTTCCTTTATTGAATGAAAAGGAACTTTCAATCCTAGGAGAGGGAGAAGAAAAAGAAGGGACCAAAATGTATGTGGATATAAAAGGGTAAGAAAAGGAGAATAAAAGCAAAACCGATATTTACCAGCACAATGCATGCATGCAGGCACACACGGGTGCACGCGCGCACACACACGCACACACACACATTAACTGAAAAAAAAAGATGCTTAATTTTCTCTTTATGACTGGTCCTTCCTGACCTCTGCTTTCCTGTAAGTGAAAACTCAGATTACTACTGTGTCACTATTTAGAATACTACTGTGTCACTATTTTCCCATCTAGGTCCCTAGGTCCCTGGGTAGAGTTAATTCTCCTCTGCATACTAAAAGATACAAGGGAGATTCAGTATTGATAGTGACTCTGGCCTTGGTTGTAGTGGGAGGTTAATGAAGCCAAAGACATGTGCTTGGAGAGCCTAAAACTCCCACTGAGAGTTAATTTTGTTTGCCCATTTCCTAATGGTCTTTGTGGTCATTAGGCTTACTGCTGTCTGGCACTTGATGCATTTTCTTTTTACTTTTGGCTTTTGTTATACTGGGTTCAAAGCTAAAAGCATCTACTTCTTAAAACTACTGAGTGGTTTTCTAATGGTCACAGCGTGTAGGAACTGGGCACTCTGCAAAGCTAAATGTCATTTGGCACAAACTATATTGAGTAATTTATAACAAGTATAGCTGTTCTTTCTTGATGAGCAAATTGTGTGTGTGTGTGTATGAGTGTGTGTAAATGTATATATATCGTATATGTACAGGGAGTGAGTTAAGTCTGTTGTTTTAAGTTAGACTTTCATTCTCTATCGGAGGCATGAATTGACCTGAAATTCATAACGATCCTTATGATACAAAATAAATATGATTATTGTAATTCAAATTAGAAAACCAAGAACATGTTGTAATCTGAGCCACATGTGTCTGTCTCTATGGTGATTGTTTTCCAAACCAAGATCTAGGACACATGTTATGGCAAATAACTCCCTTTAAAAATGTTCTTAAAGCTTGCATATAGAATTATTCTTATAAGGGTGTAAAAATTCAATAATGTTTTATGCACATCTCACACTTTTTAAAGAAAATAAAATTTTTGTAAATAAGAATTAGTTTAGAAAGGCTATGGCATTTTGAATCAGAGGGTATCTTCTCTTTGCTCCAAGGAATGATTCTATTTGTTTAATTTGCCTTGCTTAATCTGCAAAACTAGGAAAGAATAGAATGGTCACCAGTTTATCCAGAAAACAATAAAACACTGGGATAGTAGGTGCTTAAGCATCAAAATTCATATGCAATTAAACTGGAAGCTGGGGATTAGATCCTTTAAAAATATCTTCCATGTTCTGAACTACAATAATATACTCCCAAGAATTCAGAAGAAAACAGTACATAATCTTTGCCTATGGAAGAGATATAAATGAGCCTTTTCCAAAACCAGATTGAAATCAATCTAGTAAAAATAAGTATACATCTTTTGTGCAAACAAGTTTTCCAAGTCATCAAAGGCTTAAAAAGGCAGTTGCTGGGTAGAATATAAAGGCTATTGAGCAAGGAGTCACTGGCCAAGGGATCCCCAAGAGGTAGCCACCCATTTGGGAACAACGTGAGCCTAAATGGGACGTGCCTTGTAATCTCCCTCTGCACCTTCACCTGGAATGTTTGTGTAAGAAAGAGTCTGTAGCACCAGATATCAAGAGATCAGAAGAAAACAAGCATCAAAAGCCATATGGCGCTTTGAGGGACTCTCCTTCAGGAATAAAACTAGAAGGTAGTTCTCTATGGTTCCTCAATACCAGCTGGTAAGAAAAACAGAAAATATATACATCAGAAACTTTGACCATGAGAAACTATGTGACTTCTTAAACCTTTGTAGCTTCTCCATGTCTATTACTTATTCATCTATTTTTTAATAATAAATAAGAGCAAACCCCTTAAAAGGAAGTCCGACTTTCTCTTGTTTCCAAGACAATAGGAAAGAGACTTTGGGGAGACCACATCTAACTTGGTATACCAGATTGAGGGAAGAAAATATCTGAGGATAAGAGAGGAAAGAAAAGGATAGTAAATCCTTGGAGATTGAGGAAAGGTGCTAAGGAGGGTAATTACAGATTATAGGCTGAGGACACAGGAAAGAGAAGAGCCCAAGAGTTAAACATCCAGAAATGGATGCCTTTCTTCACCCAGGAGTCTCATCAGTTGCCCCAAGCTCCCTGACGCCACAAATGCAACAATGCCAACACAATCTGTAGGAGAAAACACTTTATCTTAGCTATTTTGTTACTAGGTCATTTAACCTTATTTTCTAATCTACCTCTCCAGCCCCCAATACAATCCCTTGAAGAGCAGAAACTGCTCCATTCATTTCCTTTACATTCTGTATCATTTATAACTATGGCAACCACATACCTCTCATGAATGTAGTAATGATATTTCTCATGCTGCCCTTTCAGTTCAATGCCTTCTCCAAAAGTAATCGACAAAAGAATGTCCCAAAAGGACAAAGGAATAGGACATGGGCAAGATGGATTGGGACACCAAGTGCTTGATATATTTTTTAAAAAAAGAATTTCTCTCCTGGAGACCCAACTTTGCTTACGTGGAGAACTACTGATTTGGTCTCAAATTTGCATTCAAAGTCCAGGTCTCAACCCAAAATTCTTTCATTTTAGAGTTTAGAGTTGTCTGCAGTACAGAGTCATTTTCAAAGAAAGATAATTCTTCTTTTTTACTCCCAGCATTTTATTATGATTTTTTTTCAAATTTACAACAAACAAAAGCATTTTAGTGTTAACACCCACATACTCGCCTCCTGGATTATATCAATAATATTTTACTATGCTTGCTTTGTCACATATCTATCCATCTACACATCTGTCTAGCCATCAATAAACCCACCGTTTTATGCATTTCAAGATGCAGACATCAAAATATTTCTCCCCTAAGTATTTCAATATAAAATATTTAATATTTTATAAAAATAAAATATTATAAAATATCTAATATTGTATAAGAATAAAATATAAAACATTTTATATGTTATTAAAATATTATAAAATATTTAATATTTTATGTTGGCTAAAATTTAATATTTGTTTATAGATTTTAATGTAAAATTTGCATGCAAAAAATGTACAAATATTAAGTGTATATCTGCTGAGTTTTTTAATCTGCTGAGTTTTAACATTATATACATCTATGTGATCCTAATCCTTATCAAGATATAGTATTCTATATTATATTAAATTCTGTCCAGCTTTGCCATCATTCCAGAGTTCCCTCATGTCCTCCAGTCATCTGCTAGCTCTATAACTCTTCTGATTTTTTTTCTTAGATGAGAGTATTTTTCATGCTCGCTAAAAAAAAGTCATGTAAATAATGGTTTCAGAGATAAGCCTTGGGACGCCTGGGTGGTTCGGCTGTTTGGCACCTGCCTTTGGCCCAGGGCGTGATCTTGGAGACCCAGGATCAAGTCCCACATCGGGCTCCCTGCATGGAGCCTGCTTCTTTCTCAGCCTGTGTCTCTACCTCTCCCTCTGAATAAATAAATAAAATCTTTTTTAAAAAAATAGAGATGAGCCTTTATGGTTAGTCACACTTTAGGGACATTTGGCTTTAACACAAGAAAAAATTAACATTTCTAAATGACTGATTATTATAGATAAATGGTAAAAGGAGAATCATTCTATTGCATAAGTCATCTTCACTTCTTGCCCATTCATATCTAATAGCCTAGGTAAGAAATAAAGTACACATTGTCCCTGCTTGATAAATCAGCGATTTCATTTGTCTCACAATGGAGGGTCAAGGTAGAAGTTCTTCAAGTCCTGGATATGGTCCCCATGTGATTATAGACTCAAAATATGAAGCAAAAGAGAACAGATTATAATACTACCAGTGAGCTCCTTTGGGCATGGTCACTGACACTCACTTATTAATATTATGACACCCTAGAAAAACATGTAAATACAGGAACTACATCTTGCCAAATGGCTAACCACTACTGGGTGGAAGAAAAGAATCATGAAAGGTGCCTTTCTTCCTCTAGGCTGGCAGCAAGCTACTTTCACTGTGCTCAGTAATGATACCCTAATGGCTCATGAGAGTGAATTCTACTCCTAAAGTGGCAACCGCCTATAGAAAGTAGCTTTCTGGCCCATTGTTTTGCAAATTAAATGGAAAGTTTCTGACCACTGTGGCATCTTTAGAGCCAGTGCTTGGTCTTTTCTGAAGTGTTTATTGGTTTTGTTCTCTTATAGCTAGTATCATTCTTCCTCTTTATCATATTGAATCTCTTTTCTTTCAAGTTTCCTTTACCGAGGCTTTTGGAGCATGCGCGTGCGCACACACACACACACACACACACACATACACAGGCTTTCTTTCCCTCACTTCACTGCACATTTGATTCCCCTCATCAAACTTGGCTGCTTCTTCATGTAAATTCCCACCCCTCGCATTTTCCCCATTGCCACAGTAACCCCCCCTTCACTTATTATGCTTTTTGTTCCTCTTTCCTGCTGCTTAATGATTTTTCCTGCTGATAAGCTGTGCCCAAAATACTGAGAGGCCTGAAGCACTTGCAAGACAGTTCATTGGGCTCATTGCTCTTTGCGTGTTCCAGAGCAGATGGAAGTAGGGCTCCAGTCATGCTCATCACAGGACAGCCTTGTAGTGATGTGTAAATCTTGTAACATTCCATCAGCATTTTGGTTAATGAGCCTATATGCTTCCCATTTTTATTTCCCTTTTTTTTTAAGTTGGAGCATGATACTTTGGAAAATATTTTCCTGTTGGAGACTTACTTTCAGTGCCATCTTTTGGAAGCAGAAACAAAACCCAATATTTATTCACTTTACAAACTGGAGTCAGGTGTTTTTGTTATGATTAACACTGGGATAAGAGGATAATAATGACTGTTATTTGTATAGCATGGTTCTTTGTCAATGTACTCTTGTACATTGCTCTGCTTGAGGCTAATAGCAACCTTAGCCATTATTTTCAGGATTCTCACTTTCTTACTTAGATAAGATATGTCTGCAGGCGTTATAGCAAGAGAGTGCTAGGAACAACTAACTATACTTAGGCTGTCAGTACAGAAGCCAACCAGGAGAATATCTCTTTCAATAAGGCTAATACAAAATTTGCTTTGCTCCTTCTCCTCTGGGTTTTCCTCCCCTGTATCAGCATTTACAATACAAAACTTTCCATGAGGCTGGTATCTTCCTTAAACACCCTGTAGTGGTCAGGAAGTTGCTACTACAATAAGTCATCCGACACCAATACAATGTATGCTGGGGCATTTACCCACATTGACGACCATTATGAATATACAGGCATTCCACTCCTGACCCTGAAGATGTGCTCCTAGAAAAATTGCATGTAGATCAAATTATGGCACATAAAATCATATTGTAAAACACACCAGGGTAATTTGTTATTTAAAGAAATCCTCCAGTTTATCTTTGTGTAAAGAATTCCTTCATGATGCAAATAATCCATATTTTATTTGTAAATTTAAGACTTTAGACATGAGTTTGCGTGAAGTGAAGGACACATCAATTTTAATGGGCTTAAGTAGATGGTGGTCTGAGACACACTTTTTTGAACCACCTAGGGGATCCTGGCAACCGTTCAGTGAAACAAGGGGACAAATTAGTCCCTCTGGAACAATAGAACTCTGCCATTATTCTTAATATAAGTTGATATGAGAATAGGAGGTCCTTTCCCCTCTCCCACAGTGGTTTTACCTTTCCCAGTAATTGTTTCCTCAGAGTAAACTTGAGCTTTATATTTGTGAAAAGCACAGAAATTCTTTTCTAGCAAACCACACGAGCATCACATACCCTTGAACTAAGCATACAAGGGTACACAAGTGCTTTCCTTGCATTTCCGAGACGAGATTCAAAATGTTACCTTTAGTCTCTGAATGTTCCTTAAGCAGGCTTTGCATTTCCTAACTTACAACCTTGGAATCAACTCTAAATTCCCTCAATCCTTTGTCCCTATTTCCAGTTCATGGACAGACAACTGCCATGCCCTTGGATTATTTTCTTCCTTTTTGTTTTCAACAACTTACGCCATATTCCACTTTCATTAAAGAATTTCCTGTCTATACAATAAACAAACACCATCCTTGCTGTGAAAATTATTTCTAAAATGCTCACTGCTGAGGAAAGTATAACACATAGCCAAATTGTATTATAGGGGTTGTACCATCTTCAATGTAGGTAAGTGTCTTTCCCAAGGTATCAATCTCAAGACTGTTAGAAGAAACCGTTCTTGAGGAGAGAAGGAATCCACTCATTATCCATCAGTTGCATACAAGAACATGCTGAGGATAGAGTAAATTTGTTTCAGCTCTCAGGATCCTTTGGAGCTATGCTATCTGATTCCTATGGGAAAATCTATCAAGACAGAGACTTTGTCCAGATATGAGGAGATTTTGTTGGCTATTTTGAGTTGTACCCTACACCTTAAGAGTTAAGTACTATCTTAGTCCATGTCCAGGAGGGATATTTTCATGGAGATTTTATAAGTTCTCAACTTGAAATAACTTCACAAGTTTGCTCCCAAATTCTCCCCCTGCCAAAAGCAACCACATGAGAGAAGATATGGAAATTATACCAAGAGAGACAAAATTAGTGAATTTGGTTCTACAATTGCTGCAATTTTTACCTTTTTCATTGAAGTTCTTTCACCTTACCTTATTCTGTGACTGAAGTCCAGTCTTTGGTATGTAGCTAGACCATGGCCAAAATCCTTTCTTTGCTCCCCATGTCACACCTCCAAAATCCCAAACTCTAGATTTGGCAAAATGTATAGAAAAAAAGCAAACATTTTTCACCTTTCTGATGGATACCTTTATTTGGGAAGAATGTGATTTGTAACTGGGTTAGAGATCTTTAGACATTTTGTTTTACTAGAGATATGATAACTCAGTTTGTTGGAAGGGGAAAGGAAAAAGGGATTGCATCATGCAGATGCTGTTCTTAAGATAATGTCAGCCCTGTGGCAGCAAGCTGGAGTTGGGAAATATGCAAAGCTTAAAGGTCTCCTGACTCATCCAAGATTTTTGCTTAAATTCATTTTAAAAAATATTTTATTTATTTATTCATGAGAGACAGAAAGAGAGAGACAGAGACATAGGCAGAGGGAGAGCAGGCTCCCTACAGGGAGCTGGATGTGAGTCTTGATCCCAGGACTCTTGGATCATGACCTGAGCCCAAGGCAGATGCTCAAACTCTGAGCCACCTGGGCGCCCTTAAATTTCTTTTATGTTAAATTTCCATAGGATTAATGTTAATCCTCAAGTTATGTCTACACAATTTTCCATATAGAAACACAGAGGCTCCTATAATGTTATACCAGGAGAATGGAGTTTTAAGTGATTTTTTTTCCTTTATACTTCCCTATTTTTTTAAATTTTCCATAAATAGGTAGCATATGCTATCTATATAATTATATGCATAATTATACATATTTACCCATGTTTATATAGAAGTATTTAATTATTATATTTATATATAAATAAAAGTAGCATATGCTACCTATAAAATTATTTTTTAAAAATTAAAAATGGTGAAAGAAAGAATACCAGTTCCCTATTACAAATCAAAATCTAAATTTCCTCCCCATTGTGTCTCATCATATACACTCCTCTTTATGTATCATTGTTGGATTTCCACCTCAACAAAGCAGAAATCCGCATGCCCTCTGCATGCCCCATTTTCCCTCTCTGTAATATATAACACACTTATTCCTACTGCTTTAAGCCACCCACATTCTTTAGCTGAATCTCAAAATTCACCTTCCTCAACCAATCTTTCTTTATCAGCCCCATCCCAAAATTCACTTTGCCAAACTTCTGTACTGTGCACTCACATATACTTGTCCATATGTTGTTTTTTGAATATAAAAATTTTACTAAAGTATAATTCACAGACAAGTGCATAAATTCTAAGTGTGCAGTTAGATGAATCTTCACAAAGTGAAATCCAGGTCAAGAAACAGAGCACCATCAGCAGCCCAGAAGCTCTCATCATGCTCCATTCCAGTTGCCTTTCTCTCACCTCCACCAAGAAGAACCACTATCTTGAAATTCAGTACCATAGATTATTGTCATCTATACAGTCTATATTTTTTTTATGTCTGCCTTCTTTCACCCAACATTATAATTGTAAGATTAATCCATGTTGTCCCATATGGCAGTACTTTGTTCATTTTCATTGCTATGTAGTATTTTCTTAAATAATTTTTCCTGTCCATTTGAATTTGGATGGACATTTAATTTCCAGTTTGTAGCTATTATGAGTGGTGCTGACACAAACACTCTTATACATGTCTTCTGGAGAGCATAACATTTTTCTCTTAGGCATACCTAGGAGTGAAATTGTTAGATCACATATGTGCATATGCTCAGCATTAATAGATGATTCCAAATAATCCTTGAAACATGTTATATTGATTTTTAAATTCTTTCAAGCTGGAGTTCCCAACTGGTCAATCGTGAGTAAGCAATCAATGTTGACATCCAGCCCAGTGGACAGCCACACTCAGCACTCAACTCCCAGTGTTCAGACTATTGGTAGGTAGCCACCCACTCATGTCTCTATGAGTGCATGTGGAAGAATTTCTTTAGGGAATATAATTCCCATGTCCTAAGGGCTAGTATAGCTTACTTCGTGTCATCACCACAGCTAGGAAAAAGGCAAGTCATTTTTATCTATGTATTATACTCATAACCAGCCATAAGCCCATTGAGAGCAAGAATTTTATACTATTTTAGTTTTTAGAATTTCTCCTCAACTCATCCATCCCACCTTCCACCTCCCTTGAAGAATGCAGCTTTAGATGTTTATAATGTGATATTAACACCCACCTGACTATGAACTTCTGCTTTGGGCATTGGTGTGTGCCCTAACTTTCTAGCAGCCCATGTTCCTCTGTTCCGCCATGATAGCAACATGTCAATTCTGTCTCTCTCTCTTTCCCTCTCTTTTTCTCCAAAAGACAGACAACAGTTGTGGATACAGATAGGCTGTGTTTGTTAAAAGATTTTACACTAAGGGGGCTTCTTCATCTTTACATGGGCTTATAAGTTCTGTTGACACTAATAACCATTAGGTGTTTCTATGGAGTATGCAGGCCTCTGTATTTTATAAGGAAAAGCTCAATTATCTTCCTTTAAATGCATTTTTCTTGTCTTCATTATAGGCTTTAAACAAAGTGGAATAAAAGGTTCTGTTTAATGAAATGATACCATATTATGTGGTTACAGTAAATGCATGTAATGTACAACATTTATATTCTCAGCATTCTTCACAAGCCTCATATCATGAACATCTTACCATTAAAATTCTCACAGTAAAATCCACAGTAGGGTAACCACTTACCTTATATGCATTAGAGCAGGCATGACTCAGAGGCTTTGGCATTCTATTTTGCTTGAAGTAATTCTTATTTATGGAATAAATTGAAATTCCTCTCCAAAGTAATACATTTTGTAAAGATTACATAATATTTAAAGGAATAAAGTTATTTGCCATTCTAATATTTTTCTTACTAGTATATATTGAAATGTGAAATTTATTCAAGTTAGAGACAGGGGAGCTTTCTATAGTTGAGACTCTGCTGGACACTTGCTCTATGACTTTGGACAAGCTTCTCTCTTCCGTATCTCAATTTCATTTCAGTTTACAAATGGGAATTTTATTTGTCCTACCGTATTTCACAAAGCATTGGAAGGATTACAAACAATACTGTCATAAACATTTTATATACCTTTATTCATATAACAAGTGTTTATTGAGCATCTACTATGGGTCAGGTATTATTCTAGGTACTAGGGATACTGCAGTGAACAAAAACAAACCAAAACCCTACCTTTATGGACTTCCATCCCATAAGTAACAAAATTTACATGATGTTCATAATTGCTAAGGTGAAAAAGAATTAAATTGGGGAAGGAAATAGAGATTAAAGAGCTAGGAAGACCTCAATGGGAAGCTGACGTTCAATCAAAACTGGAAGAAAATGCAAAAGGAGACATGGAGATACCTTGAGAAAGAGCAGTCCAGGCAGAGAAAACAGCAAGTGCAAAGGCCCTGAGGTAGGAATGAATATACCTGGTGTGTTCTAGGAATAAGGAAGCCAGCATGGCTGATGCTGAGTGAGGGAAGAATAATAGAAAATAGGATCAGAGAGGTAACCAGGAGCAGACTACACAAGGCCATGTCTCTGTGAGTGCACATGCAAGAGTTTCCTCGGGATATATAACCCAGAAGTGGTATTGCTAAATTGTAACATATAAGCATATGTAATTTTGCTAAATACTACCAAATTGCTCCTAAGTGTACAATTTTACACTTTCATGAGCTTTTATTTGAGTTACTGTTGTTCTACATCCTTCCAACTATTGATTTTTTTCAGACTTAAATTTTTGGTCTTTGGACAGATAGGAAATACTATCTGTTGTAGTTTCAATGGATATTTCCTTAACAACTAGTGAGTTTGAAGATCTTTCCATCTGTTTCTTCAGATTTCTCCTTTTGTAAATCTTGTTCATATTCTAATTTTCTATTAAATTGTTTTTTTCTTGTTGACATGAACTTCTTTATATGTTCTGAGTATTAAATCCTTTGTAAATTAAATATGCTGCTATTGTATTCTCCATGTCTGTGGCTTTTCTTCTTTGTTCTTATGGTTATGTATTGATACATAGAAGTTTTAAATGTTAATATGTTCAGTTTTGTCAGTCTTTTCCCTTATGGTTTATGCTTCTTGTCTTGTTTAATAAATCAGTTCCTATACACAAGATATCTATCTCTATACTTTCTCCTAATGAGCTAAAATTTTAGTTTTTAATCTTGGAAATTATTTCTTTCTGGGATAATATGCGGTAGAGATTTTTTCTCTTGCTGTGTGCTGGGCCAACCATCCTAGCTCCACCTTCCTTCTTAGAGAAATGGCAGTTTTCTAATTTATTATGTTTCTATACAAGTGTGGGTACCTTTCTGGATACTTTAACCTCTCCCATTAGTCAAATTTTCCTTCCCTAAAATGGTAGCATGTTATTTTAGTTGCTACGGGTTTATAATAAACCTTGAGATAATATATTTGAACAAGTGGGCAATTTCTCTTACTCTTCTTCAACGTTCTTGGGTACTCTTGACCCTTTGCTCTCCAATGAAAATATTTAAAATTACTTTGTCAAGTTCCATAGAAAAACCTCTTGGCATTTTTACTGGAATGGCACTGAATTTAGGGGTGTGGATGTCTTTATGATACCGAGTCTATTACAAATGTGGTACATCTTTTCATTTACTTAGGTATTTCTTAATGCCATTAATCAAAATTTTGCAATGTATTTCATGTACATTCATTGTTAGATTTATTCTTAAGAGCCATTTTTGCTATTGATTTTAAATGGTGCTTCTTTTTATATTTTTATGTTTTGTCATTATTTATTCCTAGTGAATAAGGAATGCAATTTCTTACATTGATCTAATACCCAGTAAGCCTACTGAACTCTCTCATTAATTCTAATAATTTTATTATAGATGCTCTTGGGTTTTCTATGAAAATCATGTCATAGATTTCATATCATATGAATATGATTTCTAAAAAATCATATCACCTGAGACTAAAAACAATATTGTCTCTTCCTTTGTAATTCATATATATTCTATTTTTTTATCTTATTTTAAGTCATTGGCTAGGTCCTCAGTACAATCTTAGAGCAAAGACGGGAGTATTTTTGTTTCATTGCTAATTTTAAAAGGAATAAGTCTAATATTTCATCTTTGTGTAATTACTAGAAGAATTTATACTGTTTATTAAGAATAGATAATGTTATCAAATGTCTCTTCTGCTTTTGAGATGATCATATGGTGGGTGTTTTGGGTGAGTATGTGGTTTTACTTTCTAAATTTTATAGGGTAAATTTTACTAGTGAATTTTTTGTCATGATGTCATGATGTACTTTCTAATGGATTGCTGGAATAGATTTATTAATACTTTGTGGTCAAGTTTTTAAATATTCCATGTTGTTGAGGGGGTGGAAATGTGTCTTTTAGTTAGTTAGTGGGTACGAGTCTATGCGTGTGGCCAGTAGATCAAGGCTCTTAATTATGTTGTTAAAATTTTCTATAGCCCTCCCAAATTTTTGTCTGTTTCATTTATCAATTACTATGAGTAATATATTCAGATCTGCCTCAACAATTGTAGATTTGTCAGTTTCTCCTTATAACATGTAAATTTTATCCCTGAATATTTTTTACGCATATGCAAGTTAGAGATGTTATATTTTTCTAGGAGGTGAACCTTTTATCATTGTGTTGTGATTCTCTTTAGCTCCACTATGCTTTTTGCTTTAAAAACTATTTTATCTAGGGGCACCTGAGTGACTCAGTGGTTGAGCATCTGCCTTTGGCTCAAGTCATGATCCCGGGATGCTGGAATCCCCACATCAGTCTCCCCTCAGGGAGCCTACTTCTCCCTCTGCCTATGTCTCTGCCTCTCTCTCTCTCTGTCTTTTAAAAACCTTATTTTACCTAATATTGATTTAGCAGGAAAAGCTCAGTTTTGGTTAGAATTTACCCAATGTATCCTTTTGTATCTTTTTTCTTTCAACATTCCTGTGTCCCTGTATTTTAGATGTGTCCCTCAAAAGTGGACTATAGGTGGATTTCTTGTAATCCAATCTCACAACCTGTCTTTTCACTAGCAGATTTAGACTATGTAGATTTATTGTAGTTTCCACTAAATTTGGGACCATATTATTTTGTGCTAGTTTCCCTGATATTTTCTGTTCTTTTTTCCCCTCTTCTCTCCTCACTTCTCTCCTCACTAATTAGATTGGATTATTTTTATTCTATTTTTCCTTCTTTCCTCACCTTGCTTGGAATGTTCACTTTTAAAATCCAAGTTAATCAGGGGTGCCTGGGTGACTCAGTTAAGTGCTCAACTCTTAATTTCAGCTCAGGTCACAATCTCAGGACCCTGGGATGTAGTCCTGGGTGGGGCTCCACACTCAGCAGGGAGCCTACTTCAGGATTCTCTCTCCCTCGTCCCTCCCCCTGCTCACTCATTATTTCTCTCTCAAATAAATAAAGATTAAATTTTATTTATTTCTTTGAGAGAGAGATAGTGAGCAAGAAGGAGACAGAGAGCGTAAGAGAGAGCATGAGCAGCGGGAGGGGAGGGACAAGCAGACTCCCCACTGAGCAGGGAGCTGGATGTGGGGCTCCATCCCAGGACCTTGGGATCACAACACAAGCTAAAAGCAGACACTTAACCAACTGAGTCACCCAGGTGCCCCTAAATCTTAAAGAAAAAAAAGTTAATCAATACTTCTACACTCCACCTAATAAAAATCAACCTTGATCACCCTTCTCCCTTTCACATGCTATTAAGTATTTTGCCACTATGTTTCTGTACCACAAATGAGTCATTAGTATAATTTTTGTTACTGTTTTATATAATCAGTATTTGTTTATATGTAACCTCATGTTTTCCAATTACTCTGTTCTTTTGTCCTCCCTATACCTGCATTTGTTCTTCTAGATTCAATTTAATTTTTCAGACAGTACATTCTTTGGGGCTTCATTTAACGATTGCCTCACAGATTTTTTTTTTTTACCATAAAATGACTATTACACCATTTCACTTGAACGATAGGTTGATAGATATTTCTCTTAGTACTCTGAGCATAGTCTTCTGGCTACTGTATTTACTATAGAGAATTCTGCTATCAATCTGTTATTCCTTTGAAATAATTTATCTTTTCTCCCAGCTGCTTTTTTGATCTTTCCTTTTGTCTTTTATGTTCTTTTATTAAAGATGCACTTTTTGTTCTTTTATTAAAATCACACTTTAATGTGTCTATATGTGGATTCATTATTATTTATCTTCTGGGATTTGTTATGGCTCCTGCTTCTGAGGGTCCAGTTTGTTATGGCTCCTGCTTCTGAGGGTCCCATTCTGCAAAATTGTCACCCAATATCTTTTTGAATGTTAACTATCCCCAATTCTTTCTGTTTTCTCGATCTGGCATTCTAGCGAGAGACTTGGTCACCTCCTTTTACCCACAGACAGAATTTTTTAGTCTACCCTTTCACTGAAGTGTGACCCCTCTGTGATCCTGTCTTTATGAAAGGGCCTCAGTTTCACCTTCTGATTTCAAGTGGACTCAAAGCTTTGCCTCCTTTCACACACCTACCCCCACATTCTGCATCTGTTTAAACACCTACTCTACTACCATAGGCACATACCCTGAGAGCACCAGCAGCTAACACTAAACACCATTTTGATTCTGGTTTTGCTTCCGGGGTTTCTCTTACATTCCTATGACCTCAAGTGTACATTTGAGGAGATATCTCTTGCATTTTATTCAACATGTCTAAGTCCTTTGTAGTTGAAAGGTACACATATAAAATCTAGACTACGATATCACCAAAAACAGAACTCTAGTTTTTATATTATAATTTTAAAATTCCTCAGCCCTTTCCCTTGTCTTCATCATATGCTTAAGTAATAAATAACATTGTCATTACTCCAAAGCACTTTCCAAGTATTACAAAATGTTATGGAGCTTGTTCTTCCCTACTGTCAGCTAAGGATTTATTTCTCAACTTCTCTCCCTTCAACCAGAGAGAAAAAAAAAAAAAAAAAGACAAGAAGACAAATTACCAGACAAAGGATGAAGTGTGAGCCCTGTGGGATTACATTCAGTTCCTTCTCTTGCCTAGTTACTGAAGTTCACCTGAAGTTTTAAATGGCACTCATTTTGTCAAGTAATTCCACTAACATTTCTAAGCATCCAAATTTATTGCTCTCAATTTGCTGATCAATCACTCATCTTAAAGTATGAAAATCATAAAATTCCAGAGAAGGGATGCTGGCTACCCTAAGGAATTTAGAAAAGACCTTTAACATTATTGGCAATTCCTTTTTACATATGAATAGTAGGGTTGGATGATACTGCACATTTCTCATGGACTACTTTCTATACCATTATGAAAAGCAAGGGGGGATTTGTTCTCATGCATTCTCACGTGGGGCTGCAGGTCTACTCAATGTGTCATACTAGCTTTTGAATAGACTATTCTACTTTGAAGGCAGCTACAAGAAATACCACATCTCATCCCTTTGCAAGTGATTACCTTAATAGTGGTCCTTCACAATGAAGGACCAGATGAACAGCAGAATTCTATGCAGCCAATCTTGGGTTTTCCCAACAAGCTAAAATGTTACAAAGAAATGATCAGAAAGTACTGACCACTTAAGAAAGAGATGATTAAAACAACATTTAAGCAACTTTTCACATGGACAATTCAAGCAAAAAAAAAGTTTTATCCAATATCTTGAGTATTGCCTCTCAAAATTTAATAAGCATATGGATCACCCAGGGTTCTTATTAAAATAAACATTCTGCTTCCATAGATGGGAAGTAGGAAGGGGATCACTGAGATTCTACTAACAAACTTGTCAGTTAACTTCACTTTGAGAGACAGGGACCAAAATAACTGAGATAAAATGGGTTACACTTGCGTAATCCTGGTCTGGACTATGCAGTACAATAGCAATATACTATTGAACAATTGAAGTGTGGCTAATCCTAATTCAGATGCACTGTAACTAGAAAATACACACTGAATTTTGATGACTTAGTAAGAAAAATATTTATAAAATGTCATTAACTTTTAATTTTGATTACATGTTGAAATAATATTCTGGACATACTGGGTTAACTAAAATACATTATTAAATTAATCTCAGGGTGCGTTGGGTGGCTCAGTTGGTTAAGTAACCAGATTCTTGATTTCAGCTCAGGTCATGACCTCAGGGTCTGAACTTGAGCCCTGAGCCATGCTTTAGGCTCAAATTAGGCTCTTGCTGGGTGTGGAGCCTGCTTAAGATTCTCTCTCTTCCTTTGCTCCCCCTCCCCCACTTGCACATGCTCACCTTCTCTCTCTTCTCTCTCTGTCTCAAAAAATTAATCTCACCTTTTATTTTTTACTATATTTAATGTGACTACTAGAAAATTTTAAATTCCTTATGTGGCTCATATTTGTGACTCCCATTGTTCCTATATTCCTTTTCTATTGATGTTGAATGAATTATCACAAACATAGTGACTTAAAACAAATTTACCAACTTATATAAGGTTCTGGAGGACAAAAGTCCTAAAATCAAGGTGTTAACAGAGATCTAAGGGAGGCTTTGTTTCCTTGCCTTTTTCAGCTTCTAAAGGCACTTGAATTCCATAGCTAATGGCCCCTGCCTAAAAGCCAGCAGCAAGCACAGTATCTTCAAATCTCTGTCTCTGTCTCTCACATGTATACACACACGCACGCACGCACACACACACACACACGTCTGCTTCTGTCATCATATCTTCTCTCATCTTGATTCTCCTACATCCTTCTTATAAAGACTCTTGTGATGACACTGGGCCCACCTAGATAAATCAGGATAATCTCCCATCCAAGATTCTTAACCATATCTGAAAAGTCCCTTTTGCCACATAAGATAATCTATTCACAGGTTTCAGAGTTTGGGGCATGGATATCTCGGGGGAGGAGGCATCATTTCTACTGGACAGCATTGATGTACATAATTCATTAGTTTTGCATTAAATAATAGCCAGTTGTGTCCCTTGATCACTATACAAATGGAGATAGGAATATAAAATAAAGGATTTTGTTATTTTGGTATTATAATGTCAAACATTAGGTTAAAACAGATTTATTTTTGAGTGAAGTACTTCTGATTTTGGCACAGATTCAATGTCATATAAACAGGTTTTGTGGTTGTAAATATTGGCAAAAAATCCAGATTTCTGTATTCTCCTAATTCAAGAGATTTTCATTGCCCTCAATTAATTCCCCCTATTAATTGGCACATGAAGAATAATAAATGTAAATAATTAATGATTGTAAAGGATAAAATCTGGATAGATTATTTGAAATCCAGTGATAGTGTAATATAGCTGAAAGAGTATCTTTGGGGGTCAATTTAGCTTGTAGATTATTCATAAATGTACTCAACAAATATTGGGGGGACTGCTATATGAAAGCCATTATAGGAGGATTATAGGTCCTGTTTGGACCCTAGAACTTCACAATCTAGCAAAAAAATGAGATGTGAACACCAATGGCAGGCATCCCAAATAGCAAATGATAAATATCACCTGTGTGGTAGTGACAATAAAGATTTAAGAGTGAGGAAAAACTGTAGTCAGAAAGTCCTCTTAGCTCAAAATTATCAGGGAAAATTCCTGGGAAGAAGTAGACTATGACCTGGGTCTTTAAGAATAGAAACTAATCTGGATACCTTAAGCATTAATTCCAAACAATTCTGTGACTCTTCTGTTTTGTTTAAAAGGTACATTTTTAAATATTGCAGTTAATACTATTGAGTTTCCCTTTTTTCCCATCTCTTAAATATTAACCTTGGAGGTTAGATCAATGAAGTGAAGGACACAGAAAATGAGGGCAAGGGAAAAAAAAAGAAGAAATGGAAATTATTGCTGGTTTTTCCTCTGCATACTTCCTGTATACAATACAAAATAACTTGTGCTTAGATTTGAGGAATACAACCATAAACTAACTTGTCAGAATAACAGAAACTGGCCGCTTTTCAGGATACTGAAGGCATATAGTCTAACTTACTATACATTTCAAAACATTTAAGATTCTGCTATGGTCTAAATATACCACTTGTGTAGCAGATTTCCATATTCATAAATTATACATGGACCCACATTATCATCCTATTTATGTATTCATCCATCCATCTATTAAATAGCAACTTTATCCTGAGGGTGCTACCAGGATTCCAATTTGAAGAACCTGTGGGGAACAGCCTAAAAATCCAAAGCCCTATTTTGTCATGGTTATTAATTAAGCATCCATAAGTGCCAGGCATTTCCAGAACCTGCACAGACATAAGGCCTCTCACTCTGGCTTATACTGGAGCTCATTTGACTGGACAGTAATTGGTCCCAACTGAAAGAAGGAGTAGATGAGGACAGTGGCTGTACTGAGCTGTGATAGAGAGGGCTAACCCAGGAGGTGGAGCTGCTCCTGACACTCCAGAGTAGCTTAACAATGACTGTCTCTTTACAAGGCTATTGAGATGTCTCATAAAATATTTATTGGATGAAATACAGAAAGTCCCATAAATGCTATCAAATATTTTCAGCAAAAAAATAATAATAAAATAAGACTAAAGTAAAGATGCTCACTTCCATGGAATTTCAGTTTGGTCAGGTCAGAGCCTCAACAAATGGGTTTCTTCAACACTCTCCTGAGAGCAGCAGAATTTGGCCACCTTATGAAGGGGATAAGACATAAGTTGTAAGTGCCCAGTGATCTCCATATGGCTTCATCTATCAATGGCTTAGGGTTAGTTTGAACCTCTCAAAGAGATGGTTTTCTTTTCCAGAATTAAAATTAGTGGTAGGAAGAGAACTGAAGCCAGAACTCCCTCTTAAGCACTTCCCATGATCTTTGGTACTTCTCGGAAATGTGAACCAAATTAGCATCCGTGCAGCATTTCATGGAAAAGATGGCAGGGAATTCTGAAAACCTGGTTTGTTGTTGTTATTGTTGTTGCTGTTGTTTTTAGAACTTCAGCCTACTGCCCTAAAAGCCTGCTATCGAGTATGCCTCATTGCTCTTTACTACCTTCATTTTACAATTCATGTTAAGTACTAAGCAATGTTGTAGCACTTTTTTGTAGATAAATATTAAAAATTATCAGAGGGAGGACCTCTGCTTTAGGGACTATGCAGCTGACATACTTATCCCTAATCCTGTCTGTAAGTGCAACTAGAAATCCTAAACATTATACATACAACAAACATAAGAAGGCATTGAAAGGAGGAGAAACGAAGGCAGAGAGGCCTGAGACCTCAGGACCCACAGAATGGAACAACACAACTGCATTTCCCACATTTTCTTTTTGCCTCATATGTCCCAAACTTGGTGCTGAACAAACAGGCAACCAGGAACACTGAGTGGGTGCAAAAGCTCAACAAAGGCTGGCTCTCTTTAGCCAAGGGAATTGCAAGGGCAACTTTGTAAGACAGAAACATGTAATATAATAACCCCTCTACCTTAGCCTGACCCTGCTGAAAAAACTATAGCCCCATGCCCACCCATACCATCAAAGAATGAGGGAGGAGCCCAGACTTCCACCCTCTTGGGGTCATTATTCCTTTTCTTTTTGATGAATTTATTTTATATGAAAAATACTAACTGGGGAGTTGAGGGGTTTTCTCCCTATACAAAATCTTCACAAGTGTAATGAAGATGAATTAAAACTGAATTATGGATCATATTTATGTAACACTTAGCCTTCCAATTTTTAGATACTTTGAATATGAATTGTAAAGTTAAAATCCAGATGCAAAGCCCAGATTTAGTCAACTATCTAGACAGCTTCAACTACCTAGATTATCTAGATAATTTTGTAATATGACCAAATAAGAACAATTTGTAAATTCAGAACTAAGGATTCTATTTATAGTTGTGCTCTGAAGATTAATCATATGGTAATTTAAGTGGAACCCTGTGTCTGAATTACCTGTGTCAACATATAATAGGATTGAGATGGTCAGGGCTACATTGTAAAATATATATATAATATATATAGCACACATTTTTTCTTAAAGATTTTATTTCATTATTTATTCATGAGAGACACAGAGAGAGAGAGAGAGAGAGAAGCAGAGATACAGGCAGAGGGAGAAGCAGGCTCCATGCAGGGAGCCTGATGCTGCACTCGATCCTGGGACTCCAAGATCACGCCCTGGGCTGAAGGCAGGTGCTAAACCACTGAAGATAAACCCAAGGATCCCCATATAGCACACATTTTTTTAAGGGAAAAACATACTCTCAAAGTTCACAGCCATCATTCTTAACTCATGGGAACTAATTTTCATTCAGGACAGCTTACTAAATGCAAATGAGCATTAATTAATACAGTTGGTAATTGTTCAGTTTTAGTCAGTAAGCACACTATCCAACTGGTTAATTCAGTTTTACTCCTAATGCAATAATTTATTGATGTGTAAACAGTCAGCTTATTTAAAAGCTGTGTGTCCTTCAGCAACATCTCTGCAAAACTGTGTAAATTGTGATCTTCATATATAGATAATACAAATATCAAACATTTGTGTAGCATTTGAGGATTTGAAACACATTTACACAAGCCAACATTTACCTCCAACAACCCTTTAACTAGAATCGTTATGCAGACTTTCCAAGGAGTGTAAGTGATTTTCCTAAGGTCACACAGCCTTGGAAAAGTCTAACGTGCACACCATAGTCCCACATCAAGCAACTTTTGCCAGTCACCAAACTGACTTTCTACAGGTGAATATTTCAAATCGACAAAGTAGTCCAATTGATGGAATAACTCTTTCATTTGGAATTGATATTCCTGTGGTAAAACATTCACAAAAGATTAATAATTAAAAAGTAGTGCTCCATGATTTCTTTTGATAAGTAGAATATCAGTATACATTATGGGCACTTATTTGAGAGGTGGGCTTAGCTGAAATGGATAGCATATTGTTCCTTTGACTTCCATTGGAAAAGGGGTATTGTCTCTGAACCCAAAGTGTAACAAAGCAGAAAGAGATGAAGAGAAACACACGTATCTGAAAATACCTTGGTAATTGCTCCAAAATATGAGACGCTGCTTTATAATTTAAATCTCCCTAAGGCCTGGTATTCCTTAATCAGTTGTACTCAGAAATGAGCATCTCTGAGTCAATGAATGCTTTCAACTGCATAGGCTTCTCCATGGTAGGAACAGTGAGTGTTTGTCATAAGGAAATGATCACATTAGTTTCGTGCATGTTTTTAATCATCCCCCAGTTGTCCTTGCTCACCCGTCAGAGCATGTCTGTGTCCTAGTTATTTGCATTCCTAACATGCCAATTGCTTCTTTATTCTCTTGCTGAGTCCCTCTTTTCTAAGGTGTCCTAGTGAAGCATACTTGCCCAAGCCCAGCCTATAGATCAAACTCCCATGTAATTTGCAAAACCAAGTAAATACAAAGTAGGTTACATGTAATTCAGACTTCATCTTCCAATGATTAAATTATCTGATTCTAGCTTTCACATTTTCCTGTTTTCTGCTTGATATTCTCCTCCTTATCTCTTTGCAACAAACACTGTCAGGTCATTTCGGTTTTTTGAACGATACTTCAGCTTCTCTTTAAAAACAGTCACAAATTAATTAATTAATTAATTAATTTAATTAAAAAAAACAGTCACAAAAATCTTTTATTATTTAGAAGTCTAGAGGATTTCTTGCCTCTTTTTCCTTAACTTCAGGGTGCTATCCTGAGGAGGATACACTATGGCACTCTAGTCTTTAATCTTCCTCTCTTGAGACACAAACAGAGCCCTGTACTATTTCAGAAGGTATTAAATCAAGCCAATTTTGTACCCTATAGAAAGGCTTTTAGTGCTTCTTAACATTATCTTTAAGAGGCCCAAATTTGTGTTTGTAACAAAGCACTCCACAAATTCTGGTTCAGTAAATAAAATAAAGTGTGATTATGGCAAGGCTAAAGAGATACCACTGTGGCTGAGAAATTAAATCGGAAACCTTATCAGAAGTTTTTTTACCCTAACTTGAGCTGGGGGTCAAACATGTGCTTCACCTGGTTGGAAAGATGAGACTGATGCAGGGCTTCAGGGTGATCTGTGGGTGAGCGATCCAGTCCAAAGTTCCGTAGGGTCAGGATTCCCAAGCTGTGATTTCAGGCAGACTTTAGGAGCCCAGGAACACTATTAAAACATGTTTAAAATAGGGTAACTGTATTCTAGGAGAGACGTTCTCAAGGCATGTTTCCCACACCAGCAGTATCAACATCACCTGGAAATTTATTAGAAATGTTAGACGGTCTGGGTGTGCGCCCACAGGAGCCGGTGTTTTCCCAAGCCTTGATGCATGCCAAAGTTTGGGAATCACTGTTCCAGAGAAAGGATGGCTAGCTTTCCTCAGGTTGTCTGATCTCATCTCCTGATGAAGTACTGGAATATAGGTGAGGTCCGGAGCCGACAACAAAGAAAGAATTCTTGAGACACCTTTGGTGCAAAATGGTAGTTTTATTAAAGCATGGGGATAGGGCCCATGGGCAGGAAGAGCAGCTGCCCCCCGGCCTGTGAGGGGTGGCTGATTATATACCTGGGAGTTGGAAGGGGTTTGAGGATAGGGTGGTCTCTAAAGAATTTTGGAAGCAAGGTTTCCAGGACCTTGAGGGGGCTAGCTATTGCTGGGAAAAGGTCACTTATTACCATCTAATAAAACCTCAATCACAAGACCCTTCAGGTGTATATCGGTGGGCCATGTGCTTGGAGGATGATTGCCAATACGCACCTTGGGGGTTTAGAGATAAAAGAAATTTCTAAAGGAATTTTTATATGTTAAAGTAGACTTATAGGATCCTGGGGGTCAGGCTAAGATTGCCTTTTGCCCTTAGCAAAGTATTAACATTTAGGCAGTTGAGTCTGTAGAGGAATGTTCCTTTGCCTGTTTCAAGGACTTGTCAATATGCTGCCTGGGCTCATGCTTTGTGCTCAGCAAGCCCTGTGCTCCCCCATCATCTCCTACTCCTCTCTGCCTGGCTCAGCTCCAGCCACACTGTCCTCCTTGCAACACCCGAGGTATGTTCTGCTTTGGGGCCTTGACATTGGCTGTTCCCTCTGCTTCCACGTCTCTTCCCTCGTATACCTAGGCAGCCAGTTCCCTCACCTTCTTCACATCCTTGCTCAAATTTTACCATATTAGCGAGGGCTACTCCTATCACCTTATTTTAAATTAGGTACCTCCCCACCCCCACCAACACTCTTAACCTCCTTACTGTCTACTCTTTTAATTTTTCTGAAGCATGTAATACTTCTTACGTATTAGATAATTCACTTGTATATTTCTTGCTTATTGTCTATCCCAACCCTCAGAATATAAGCTCCAGAAGGGCAGCAATCCCTGCATTGTCCCTGAGTGCCTAGAAAAATGTTTAGCACACCATAGGTGCTAAGTAATTATTAAATCAATGAATGAATATTCAAAAGGATCCATGACTCTAAAAAGTGAGAAAAACACTGTTCCAGAGGCAATTGGGTCATCTTTCACAGAGGAATTATTTCTTAAAAACAATGTGTTGGCACATTTGGTTAAGCGTCCAACTCTGGTTTTCAGCTCAGGTCCTGATCTCAGGGTCATGAGATCAAGCCCTGCACCGGCTTTGCATTCAGCAAGGAATCTGCTTGGCCTTTCTCTTTCCTTTTCCCTCTGCCCCTCCCCACCTCAAATAAATAAATAAATCTTAAAAAAAAAAAACAATAACAACTATGTGTTTACCACATGAATCTAGGTGTGCAGCACTTGGGAACACTGGAGGAAAAAGCTGTAGAGATGGTTCAAGAATGATGTTGGGCAGAAGTTAGAGGTATTTGTGTAAACTCCCTGTTTGGTTATACTTTGCCTTACAGGTTATCACTTCTGAGTTTTTAAAATAAAGATATATTAATTCATCTAATCCTCCTAGAAGGTAGATACCTCACTTATCCTCCTTTTATAGTTGAGAAACTGGGACATGGAAAGGTTAATGTTTTGCCCAAGTTTTTACAGAAGATATAGGGAAAAGACAGGATCTGAACCTAGCAGTCTGGCTTGAGCGTATAGCTCGTACAACGATACTATATCAACTTAACCTTCCAAAGTTAATGAATTATACCTGTGTTAGCATTTAAAATGTTTTATTATAATTTTTATGGTTCTATCTTTTCTGCTAGGCTGAACAACCTTAAAAGGGGCACCATTTCATATTCATCATCTCTATTTACACAGTGCTTAGCATAATGTTTCTGGAGGATGGATGGATGGATGGATGGATGGATGGATGGATGGACAAACGGACAAAGCTAGAAGTCTGAGGCTGGCTGCTCCATTCAGCTCTAGGATAAACAGTCCCTTGAAACTCCAGAAATGAATTAATCAGCTTTGGTTTTTCCTCAACTTCAATCTGTCAAATAAGCCGGAGGTTTTGTAATTGAAAAAATGTGTAGGTGATCAGATAAGGGAAACTGAATGATAAGGACATTTGTCTCCAGTTCCTTTTGGCCACAGGAGTGTCTTCCCCCCCCCCCCCCCCCCCCCCCCCCACCATCCTGCCTCCTTCCCTAGAAGATAAAGAGCAGCATCAGCAGGGGAAGCAAAAGGTTGCTAGGCTGTGCCCTTTTCCTCTCTCAGTGAGGGATGAGCTTAGAGGGATGAGCCAGCTTAGCCCAGACTGGGCCCTGATTTGCATATGTAATCAAGACCCAATGATAAAAGTAAATTAAAAAACTATGCCTAGAATTGAAAGAATGCAAAGGGAATGCAAAACGCTCCTGGCTGCCTGGCCCCCTAATGAGTCCTCTAGCTCTATTCTTCCTTCTTGTCTCTGTCTCAGTTTACAAAATGCTGCTTCATAAGCCATTTTGTTAACATTTAAACCTAAATTCTTACAAATGGAAAACGTCGCAGCAGAGTTCCTCCAGATGCTGTAAGGCTCAGCCCTCTTACCCAGATGGCTCCTACTTGCTGGGCTCATTCTCGGGGCGTGGCTAGAACAAGGACTGATCCCACTTCCAGGTTAGGCCCGTGGCTCATCCAAGGCCTTGCTCCCCAGACCCTCAGCTGGGATGGTGAGGCTTGGAGCCCTTCTGTCACAGATTCCAAATATCCCTTTTAAAACACTTCAGTAACTCTTCCTGAAATAAGCACAGTGGCGCAACTAAAGGTACCGGCATTTAGGAAATTTACTGGGCAGCAGCTAACTTTAGAGAGGTGGTTATTTATCCTCATTAGAGTTGAATCGCCTGCAAGTCAGCACACAGGGCGGGTGTCTCTCCACACCTGGGGAGCGTGTGCTGTTTCTAAGTCACTGGCTCCCAAATGCCAGTCCAAGGACAAATGCCACTCGGCTGCATCAGAACTACTTGGGAAGCTCTTCAAAAATATACAGATTCTGGGCCTAGCTCTGGAAATTCTGACTCACTAGGTCAGAGGTAAAACCCAGGAATCTGTCTGCGTTTTTTAAGAGCCTCTCCTTTATTTTTTTTTTTTTTTAAGATTTTATTTATTTATTCACGAGAGACACACAGAGAGTGAGAGGGAGAGAGGCAGAGGCACAGGCAGAGGAGAGGCTCTCCCATGCAGGGAGCCCGATGTGGGACTCGATCCAGGGTCTCCAGGATCACGCCCTGGGCTGAAGGCGGCGCCAAACCACTGAGCCACCTAAGAGCCTCTCCTATGAGCGTGATGCCCAACCGTGTATAGTCCTCCACATTTATCATTGTCTATCTCATCATTTTCATCTCTTTTTCCCTTTCCTCTGCATCCTGGGGGAGCTTCCCACATTTGCCCAGGACTTGATTTTATAAATCAGTTCTGCCCTTACCGTGTCCCTATGGATTTCATTTTGCCATTGCATTCTTAGCATCCTTGCAATCCTGACTCATCCTCCCTGTCTCCCTTTTTTTCTCTCATCCTGCTTCTACTCCTACCTCTTCTTATGGTTTCTGCTCTCATTTCTTATCGTACTTACCAAAGACCCCTAACGCTATTCTAAAAACGTTCTTCTGGTTCCTACAGCCTGGCTGGGTATTGGCCAATGGAAATTGAGTGTGGATCACCCTTGGCCCTGCTTGGGGGCTGGTCAAAACCCTTGCTCATTTCTACAGCAAAAGCAGGTAGGTGTGCTGGCTGCCGTCTGGGCTACCCACTATAGTAAAGCTTTCATCTTATATATGGGTACTGTCGGGTTGAAATGGGACTTTCTCATCCCTCTAGTTCCTGTTTCTTTTACTTGCTGAACAAAAGGAATCTATAAAAATGTATTATCTCAGATGTGCTGTGCTCCCAGGACTTTTCTTCTCACTTATTTACTTGTGGGCAAGGGATTTCCCAACATGCATTTGCTCCAGAATTTTCCTCACCTCTCTGCCTTTCTCTCTCTCTCTCTCTGTCTCTCATGAATAAATAAATAAACAAAATCTTAAAAAAAAAATGCAGTTCAATTCTCCAGGCCTTTTGGGTGTATTTTGGTTTTCTTGATTAACCCTGGCTTTAGTAATGCTATGATTTTCAATCTTTTGATGAGTTTCCTATCTTCCTGGACATTTTTAGATCAGAGGAAGCTTTCCATTTGAAAGCAGAACTCTGAGAATGTTTTAGCTTGCTTTATTTTAAGTAAGCAACTTCATATAAAGAAATTTCAGGGGCACCTGAGTGGCTCAGTGGTTGAGCATCTGCCTTTGGCTCAGGTCATAATCCCAGGGTCCCGGGATCTAGTCCCGCATTGCGCTCTACGCAGCTAGCCTGCTTCTCCCTCTGCCTATGTCTCTGCCTCTCTGTGTCTCTCATAAATAAATAAATCTTAAAAAAAAAAAAAAAAAGAAAAGAAAAGAAAAGAAAAGAAAAGAAAAGAAAAGAAAGAAATTGATTTGATTGGAGTAACATTAATTTAACCATTACTAGCAACAACAAAAGCACCTTGATAGATAGATGTAAGTCAGGAAGGATAAGAGATACTTGAAACGCCTGGGAGGCTCAATGGTTGAGCACCTGCCTTCAGCTCAGGTCTTGATCCCAGGATCTGGGATCAAGTCCAACATCAGGCTTCCTGCGAGGAGCCTGTTTCTGACTCTGCCTCTCTCTCTCAGTCTGTGTCTCTCATGAATAAATAAATAAATCTATAAAAAAAAGAGATACTTTGCTGTGTTCTGTTGGATAGTAATAAAATCTTTAAACTGACCTTACCCTAATGCATTATAACATAAAAGCCCAGAATATAATAGAAAAAGACAACTGGGGAACCTCAGGGTACATAATGCAATCATCAATATGAAAATATCTTGATTTCAGTGGTTCTGTGCTGGATCCAAATATCCTCAAGTTATAAAGTTTTTAAATTCTTAACAAATTATAATTTTATCTTACACTATAAATAATAGCTTAGACAAGCCTTCCAAACTTCTTAACATACTTTAGCATCCTTTCTCAACTGGTCCCTTCCCTTCTTGTCTTTAAGATCCCTACCTGCATCCCTGACCGGGCAGAAACACCAGGCCTCTCCTTTCTATGAACACATCAAGCCCTTTCTTATCATCCTGCCTTTTGTACCTACTCTCCTCTCTGTGCAGGTCCTGTGCCCTCCTGCACCTGGACAACCCTTACGTACACTCAGGACCCAGGTACCAGGGTTTTTTTCTGTGAAATCTCTCTTGTTCCCCAGGCATTGGTGGCTCCCTCTACTTTTATTTAACACTTGGTACCAAAACCTCTCTCATAATGCAGGTCATGGTCAGTTGTCCTTACATGATATTCAGTATATACTGAATTAAATGAACCGAGAAGAAATAATAGGAAGCTGATATTTATGCTCATCTCAATAGCAATAATGGTCCCTACTGGCCCCTCTACTCTTCCAGACTGGCGGACCTTCCCTGAACTTAGTTTATAAAAAATAGAGGGAACATATGAGCAATTTTTTTGGTATTACACTGAAAGGCCATCCTGAAAGAAGATGAGAAGTCTAAAGTCTGTCACTTTTTTTTTTAAGATTTTATTTTATTTTTTTTAAAGATTTTATTTTTAAGTAATCTCTACATGCAACATGGGGCTCAAACTCACAACCCTGAGATCGAGAGTCACATGCTTCACTGACTGAGCTGGCCAGGCACCCCCAAAGTCTGTCACTTTTGAACTGTATGCCCTTGAGCAAGGTTCTTACCTGGTATTCTTCATCTACAGAATGAGGATAATAGAAGTTTCCTTATAGGATTGTTGTGAAAATAAAGGAGATGCTATCTTAGAGTCCTTAGAAGAGTTCCTGGCACATAGTAAAGTTTCAATAAAAATTAGGTATTAATATTATTCAGTTGGAGAAGACAGACAAATTGATCATACCAGGGTCAGGCCTAAATGGAATCACAGAGAGGCACTTGGCCTGATTTTGGAGTCGAGAACCAACATGCCAGAGGACATGACCCTTAAAAGAAACTTCCACAAGGAAGCACCCCTCCTTGACATGCAGGCTGCCCTCTTTACAGCATTTCTTTCAGCCCAGCCTACCTGCAGGACTAATCTGATTTAGGGCCCTTATCTCTAGGGTCAACTGCTGCAGCCCAGAATATCCCAGACTTTGGACAAGAGTAAGGATTCTGGAGGAAGCTGCCTCTGTCACCAGTCAGCTGTGTGAGCCTGCAAAGCAGCTCAACGTCTCTGGGCCTCCAGGACCTCATCTGTGATGCTCCTTCCAGGAGAGGTAGTGGAGCAATGAGAAGTCCCTAGGGTATCCACCTCAGCAGATGAGGTGACCTAAGGCAAAGCACAGATAAGTGAGGGCCTTCCTGGACAGACAGACCCTGACTCTTTTCCCTACCTCCCTATGTGGATGAAGAGATCTGAAAGAGAGGAACAGGACTATAATTGGAAATGCTGTGCCCTTCTCAGCAGGAATCAGAATGGAAAAGGCAAGAAGTATGGTGAAAGTATTTGCATAGATATTATTTCTGGACACCCTATTTATTTCTTCTCCGGATGTTTCCCTCTGAAGTAATGAAGGGCACAAGCCAGAGAGCTGTGTCCAGAGCTCTTGGCTCAGCGTGGCAGATGTAATTCTCTCTTGATTGCCTCTGTGGCATCTCTCCCTCTGGCCCTGTCCCTTACCTGTACAGAATAGGGACCTTCCCACTCACTTGGAGCTGCTCAGAGAATGCCCTCTACTGACCCCCGGCTGCTCCCAGTGTGCAGAAAGGAACTCTGACATATTTCCAGAAACCCATAGAAGCCCAGGATGCAGCTGCCTCCATCTCTTTGTCAAAGTGTGGGTTAGATTAATTCATTGGCTTCCTGTGTTTACAGGGCTGGAAAAAAAAAAAAAAAAAAAAAAGGTAACTTTGTTAAAAAAGGAAAGTAGCCAAACAAAAGGCAGGCTTTGATGGCTGGGAAATAAATTAAGAAGAGAAAATCACCAATTAATTTTTCCCAGGCATGTTTGCTTTGTCTTCGAACATTTTTCCTCATGTTATGTCAATGGGTTAATTGCCTTCTGACACTGAGTGACAGTAAGACATGTTTGCCTGCTAAGATAAAGGAAAGTTAATTGAGGAAAGTTAGTAATGAAAATATTGGACTCCATCCATTCTAGGTAGAATATGACACTTGAAATTATAGCCAAAGTGACTCTTGCAGTCATACATAATGTTTCTAAAAACTTAGCTTCTAAGAAACCAGCTATCAGTCACCCAGAGTTCCACGTCCGTCACAAACAACCACTGTGGGAATCAATGAACCATGACTCCTGAGCATCACTGGAGTACAGAAAGCTATGGCACTCATCTCTAGAAAATCCATTACCAATGTCTTCAACATAAAGGGAAGCCAATTGTTTCTATATTTAACCATAATTTTATTTCTCAATATAAACTCAGATGGCTGAGTGAATTCATTTCTGAAATATGCTCACCCCAAATACAAATTGTTCAGTATGCTCCGTCCTTCAGAGATGGTAACAGTGTCTGATAAAGCACGAAGCGTGGTTGTTCATTTAATTGGCTGTTGTGTTGTTGGGTCTGCAGAGATGAAAAATGAGGAGAATGTCAGATCTCCAGCCCTGTGTTTACCAAGGAGCTCCAGAACTTAATTCTCTTAAAATACCAAAAATCTACCAATTTCTGAAGTGCTCTTTGGCCAGCATTTGTCATAAATTAAAAGAAAAGTACTACAATCACCCAGTGAGCAATGAAGCAAATAAGATTCAATTAGTCACTGGCTGGAGCATCATCTGCAGGTGATGAGAATTGCATGCATGCAACATCTGTAAATGCAGGTCCAGGGGGAGCAGCCCCTGTACTGCCGACCCAGTGTGACTCTGCCAAGAACAATTCTCAGGCCTACTGACCTTTCTATTTTCTTACTGTCTTTAGAGTGGAGGGACATGTGTCCATGGCTCTCAAATCAAGCAGTTCGGAGGGGAATATCTATATTAATTGTCTGGGAGTGTTCTTTCATTATTCAGTGAGTGCTATCCCTTCTTTGATGGCAAAGCCATCAAGACTTAGCAAACAGCCCTACATGAGTGATTTCAGAATATTGATTAAGATTCTTCAACTTCAAAGGGATCCATCAGCTCGGACCCAAATAATATCTGAAATTTACGTGAGACTGGAGCCTTTAGTTCTATAATTAAAGACAAAATTTGAAAGGGTGAAAGATTGAAAGGAAGGTAAGCTAGGAAAAGATATGGCACCTATTGAATATATATATATATACTTTGCATTCTGTGATATATCTTACAAATATATTCTCATTTAATTATCACAGTTGTACTTCCTGATAGGAAAGAGTTGACACCCTTAAACTAGTACTGAAAAGACCATAAAGACATTATTTACAAGCATGTATAGCAGAGTTTAGGAAAACTGAAAACAATAATATCCTGGAGGGAGCAAAAGTGAGGAGTGTCCTCCATCTAGGTCTGCAGGAATAAGAGTTCAGATGGTTACTAGCACCCAGAAAGTAGATGTATTGAGAGGGCCACCTGACAAGAGATATGGCCAAATAGGAGTGACCCAGAGTGGGAGCCAGGGGAGTAAATACCCCACCTCTCTCCTACCATGCTCCAAACTCCTGCTGGTGCTCTCTACTGGCTAAACCCAACCAGATGGCAGAGGGCAGGGAGGCCTACTGATGATGTATCTTCTAGCAAAATAGAGAAAAGTGAGAAGTGAGTCTGAAGAAGCACTTGGATGACACTCAGCACCATAGGTATGTAATTGTCCCTGATTCACAGATAAAGAATCTGAGATTCATAGGACACAAGGTCCACAGTCAGCTAACCAGGATTCAGATTCACAGCTGCCCCACTGAGTAAAATGGACAAGTTCTGAGTGAGACGAAGGCAGACTTAAATTCACACTAAAGCTCTAAGTGCCTGATGGCAGAAGGGAAAGGGAAGATAAGCAGATACTGAGAAATGACAGCATGCAGGGAGGAGGAGCTCCAGAGGGTGAGGAAGGATGTAAAAGAGGAGACCAAAGTATCAAGTCTGGCCCTGAAGAGGTCAGCTTCCTTTCAAATGTTATGAATGTTATGCAAACCTGGGTCCCAAGGCATTAGACAATGGTTACAGTTCCACCATCAGACACATAGTCAATAGGGTCCTTAAATGAAATTTCAGATTTTCAAGCTTAGGTATCATTCCTCCAAAGCATTATTGTTTGAAGAAAGAATACCAGAAGGTAGATATGGAAAGATAAACTGCTTTTGTCCTAACCTAAAAAGGAACATTAATGAGCATCTTTGCAATAAGGTCAGTATTTGCCGTGAAAATGCCTGGCACTTGGTTGTCCTTGGGACAAACTAAATACAACACAACATCAAATCCAGGGACCCAGTTAGCTTCATGGCAGAGTGAAAACAAGCCCTAGGCTTGAATTCAAAACCTGGGTTGACATCTTGACAAGTCATTTCCTAACCTACCTCAACTTCCTCCCAACACCAGTTATTTTCTACTCTTATGAAGTGGGGGAAAACATTACGAGCCCAGTGCACACCATAAGGATTTATTGTGGAAATCACTGTAATAAGATATAGTTGTAAATGATACAATACACAAAATATCTTTATATTATGCAGACCTTTCTTAAATAACATACACAGAGAGAGAGAGAGAGAGAGAGAGCCCCAAAACAAAACAGGGGTTGTGTTGGGAGAAGTCTCTATAATCTTTTAAGAAATTCATTTCCAACTGAATCATTTTCAACTCCACCCACTACTTATGGCCCCACGATCTAGTACAGGGTTGAAAGAGAAAAATTCACCTAAAATGTAAACTTAACTATGACTCTTTTCTTGGCAATTTTCTTGATACATCTGAGTGAAATGCAATAACAAAGTAACATCTGTCTTTGTCTTTTCTCTGCCTTGTGCCTTTCCTTAACCCCACATTTCTAATGACATACTAGACAGCCTGCGAATTCCGAATTCCTTTGTGACTTACTGTAGCATCTTATTTTGAGTAGATATAGTGTGGAGACCCAAGAAAATCATTTAGGTAAGAGAGGCTCACATCTCCCTCTCCCTAATATCCTCTGATGACAAGAACTTAGTTACAGGAGGGCAACAGAGTGATACAGGTACCAACAGTGAGTGCCTCCTCTGTGCCAGGTACTGTACCAGGGGCTGGGGATACTGAGATAAGTAAAGGCAGATGACCACAGCCTGCCCTAGAAGCACACTCACACTAAAGCTCTAAGTGCCTAAGTGCCTGATGGTGGAAGCGTAGGGGAAGTTATTCAAGTAAGCCAGCAATTGATGTTCATTATGATCTTACCATGATAGGGTTAGAAACAAGCAAATGAATTCTATCTACATTTGAAGTGGTTTCAGCACCTAAACACATTTAAATATAAAAATATCAGACCTTGTTGTCATGTTTTGCTAACTAGTTATTGACAATCCAGATGTTTCTCATCATCAGAATATTTGGCATGACATGGATCCAGATTATCATGGTTTTTACAGTAAAATGTTCCAAGAGGCTGGGATGCCTGTGTGGCTCAGCGGTTGATCCCTTGGTTCAGGGCGTGATCCCAGAGTCCTGGGATCAAGTCCCCACATTAGGCTCCCCCGCAGGAAGCCTGCTTCTCCCTCTGCTGTGTCTCTGCCTCTCTCTGTGTGTTTCTCATGAATAAATAAACAAAAATATTTTTTAAAAATTAAAAATTAAATAAAATGTTCCAAAAGGTTATTTGAACATAGTGTGAACACAATCCAAGGAAGTTGATTTCCTATAGATGATGATCAGTAACCTCAAACCATTAAAATGATCCAATCTTATTATGAAATAAAAATAAGCCACTCCTTGACCAATAAATTTTCAATGACATTCAGTGACAGAGTCACTGATTTAATTAATTTGTTTCTTCTACCAGAGAAAAACAATCAAGGGACAGAGGATAAACCAAACATGCACCCAATAGTGTTCCAAAATGATAAGCAGGGAGGCCCAAACTGGTGAAGCCAACACTGAGATGAGGCTAAAGCCAGGGACAGTTCCACCATCAGAGACAAGATTTAAAAGGGTAAAGCATTAGAAGGAGGGTGGGCTGGGAAACAATGAACATAGGCCTTCGGGAATCACCATCCTTTTAATGAGGATTTTAATCAGATATGTTACTAATCTTCCAAATTAGATTTCACAGTGACACATGAACATGCATTAAAATGCTAGCAAAGATGAATTAAAACCCCACTAATTAATGTAGGGTTTGAACTGGTTTTGAACTCCTGAATGAATTCAGAACTGGCAAATAATTGAGGCTCATATCACAGACTATAGAACTGGAAAAAAATTTAGAGATCTTTCTGACCGACCCCAACATCCCTAAGATGAGGAAACTGGGTATCTGAGGGGTTACAGTCACTAGGTAGTTCATTGCCTTGACAGAATTAGAAAACAGAGACTACACTTGAGGGTAAGTATAAAAAATTTACAAGTTAAGACATGAGATAACAGAGCCCCAATAAGGCAATCACATGCATAGAAAAAAACCCAGCTGTGTTAAAGTTAAGGAAGTAGAGCTAATCAAACTGATGAATTAACATTAAGGCTTATTTTAATAAGCAGTAAGAATTATTTAATTGAGGACAACCATTCCTGTTCACTCTGATCATATAAAGATATTCTCCTCAGGTGAGCATGTAGCTATAGGATCCCAGAGAGGATGCCTAGAGCAGCCTACAGCCCTGGAGACTCACTCTTCAGGAAAAATAGCACATTCTGCCCCGTGTCCCTACTCCAGGTTGGTGGGAAACCCAGACGCAGGCCCTACAATCCAGGGTTCTTCTCTGGGAACCTAAGATCTCAATCCCAGCTTTTCAGGAGGAAAACACTGAGCTAAGATGCAGCTGAACCTACACCAGGGAAGCATTAGAACTGTGACAGCAGGGGCAGAGCAGTCTTACGTGAACTTCCCAAGGTAATTCTGTTCACAAAATGCTGCAGAATTGGCAGTCTCTGTAAACATCTTTCTGGTAGATATCATTCATAAACATTATAAATGGCATAGAGTCCAGTGGTCCCTTCAACCTTTGGATTTTATAAACTAGTACATTTTCGTATCAATTCTAGGCAGTCACTGGTAACTTTCTACTTTGGCAGGTAAAGGCATTTTAAAAACATACATTCATATCATGCAAAAAGGATCATTTTAAACCCCAGAAAGTAGAAAGGAAATGTGTAATAAAAAATATAGTACAGTTATCACAGTTATCTCCAGTCAGTCCACAGATGGCATCTGGAGACCATGATCTTATTCCATTAGAAAATACCTCTACCACCACATATATTTATCCAGAATATCTACTCACCTCTTTAAAAAAAAAAAAAAAAAAAAAAAAACAGGGCAGCCCAGGTGGCTCAGCGGTTTAGCACCACCTTCAGCCCAGGACATGATGCTGGAGACCAGGGATCGAGTCCCACATCCGGCTCCCTACATGGAGCCTGCTTCTCCCTCTGCCTGTGTCTCTGCCTCTCTCTCTCTCTCTCTCTCTCTCTCTCTATCTATCTATCTATCTATCTCTCATGAATAAATAAATAAAATCTTTAAAATAAAATAAAAAAGAAACAGATCCCAAGTAAGAGGAATTGAGAGATTTTACCAGCAATACTACTTAGAAGGGTGTGGGTAGAGTTAAGGACCCAAGGGTTATGACAAGTACTAAAAAAAAAAATGCTGTTATAATTCACAGGCCTGAGGGCTACTGGTAGTGTTACCAGGACCCAGGAGAGCTGCTTCTCTAGAGAAGGGACCAGGCAGATATTGTAGTCATATGGTAATATGGCCACTTTCAGAAAATGGAAGGAAAGGAGTGGGGAAGGCCCTGCAAAGGTATATCTTGACCTCTTTCTTATCCTGTCCTCCGGTTTCTTGCTGAGCCTTTTATTGGCCCAAATCTTCTGGAAGCCAGGAAGCAAGAAAGGCCAGGTTACCACATTGGCTCAGCCTCTGAGATAGTCAAAAGTAGAAATAATAATAAAGAATAAATAATATAGAATATAGAATAAAGAAAGGATCTGCTGGTAGAGGGAAAGGGAGAGAGAATAGCCAACATAAAGTTAATAATCTCAGAATTATAATCTAGGCCATCCTTCTACTTTTGAAGTCCTTCAATTGTTAGAAACTTAAAAATTTATTTTATGGGCTCATCAGCAAAAGAATAGATGTGGGAGTGATTTCATAGCTTTCCCTTTCTTGTCCCAGTGTTTTCTTTCTAGTCCCATTTTTCTACTAAAAATTTCAGTGAGATGTATGAATCAAATTCTAGATACACATAAACTTTGTTTTATAAAACTTTTTGTCCCAAATATATCTGTGATGTATAACTATTAGTCATTCAGTTCTAATAATTGTTCATGTACTTTCTTATTGACTTATTCTTAAATCATATGTAGTGATCTTAGGGAAAATTTCTATGTAAAACTAAAACTGATTTTAGCATTTCTAAGGAGGTTGTTAACATAATTCACATCAGCAGAATGTTAAATCTCAAAACCATAACAGAGACTGATGAGAGAGGGATAAAGGAAATACTCAAATGTCAGAGCCTCTGTCAGCTGTTCTGCTCATAAAAGGCTGAAGCTTTTCTTTTCTCTCAGCATATTAACAAGGTTCTGGGTATCCAAAGAGAGGCCCAGGGCCACAGAGAATGGATGCACAATGGCTCTGCATAAAGATGTGAAAAAAAAAAAAAAAGAGCTTCTAAAGGATGTCAAGAATTAGAAAATAGAGGAGGAAAGAGACAGGAAAACTAAGTGAAAGAGGGTGTGAACAACATGGCAAAAAATTGAATAGTAGCCACCAGTGGTGGGAGAAACAGAGGGCTCTGAAAAACAGGAATGAGTATTATTTAATTCTAGTTTGTTTCATATTTTATAATGCAATGCTTACTCCATTAACTCAAACTTCACGTATACATATAAATGTCTTCTAAGGGTGGTCGGAGGGAAAACCAAATATCGGTGAGTTGCACTTTGGCTTAGCAGGAAGCAGGGGAAATCAGCAGTTGTGGAAGGAGAGACCCTGGCATGATTGAGAATCCAGATCAGCAGACACTAGGAGCTCTACGTAATCAAGAGAATATGAGCCCTCAGGGATTCACAGAACACTGGTGGAAGCCCCTGGACTGCCTTCAGAGAATCAGTCATTGGCTTGGTGGCCCAAGCCAATGCTAGCTAGTTATTTTATTTATTTGTTTGTTTGTTTATTTATTTATTGAGAGAGATTGGGGGAAGAGGCGGAGGGAGAGGGAAAGAGAGAATCTTAAGCAGTCTCCATGTCCAGCACAGAGCCTGATGCAGAGCTAGATCTCATGACCTTGAGATCATGACCTGAGCCAAAACTCAAGAGTCAGACACTTAACTAAGTCACCCATCAAGCCAATGCTATTTAAATCTCAGTGAGATAGAGTAATTATACTGCCTATCTAAGTTAAACACTAAATTCCAGAAATTCAAGAATATGGATCTGCTATTGGTCAACAGGACCCAAGTTATTCAATTTGCTACCTTTATGGAATTGTAATAAAGTCTAAATTTGTGGAAATTTTTATACTTTCTCCAGCATTAATATTCTGCATTTTATAATCACATCATTTAAATTTATATTTGCCAGAAATAAGCCCCTAACATATATAGATGTAAATAGTCATAAGTAAAAAGAAATAGTGATCTTTCAGTTTTCACGAGGCTACAAAACTAGTACACTCTTTGGACTAAGACAGATACTATTTGCTTTACACAAAACACCGTTCCCTTTTACTCTCCATTTTAAGCTGTAGTGTATCAGATTATGGTTGAGTTTTAAAGCCTCACTAACTTACTCAAGGTTTCGAAAATTCTTTAAAGTAAACCCACCTAACCTCACTATCAGCCTGTTAAATATTTCAATATTTGCAATCACATATGAATTTCTTTTTAGAGTGATGAGATATACTAGAAATAGGTTAATAGAGAAAATCTGGAAATTTCAGCAAGAGTCTGGTTCTGCTTTGAAGACCTTAATGACCAAGAGTACATGTTTTACCTTTCTGGACTTTCCCATCAACAAATGTACAGATTATTGTCTAAAACTCCATGAGCAAAAGGAGGTTGGTGTTCTACATAAGTCCATGAATGACTCCAACTTCTTTTCTTTTTTTCTTCTTCCATGTATTTGCTCTGTCAACTTACGAGCGATGATGGGGCAACCAGTGGTCCACCATCTTAACCATGTAGCAGTTAATGTGCAATCACCAGCTTGATTGTTCTACTTTTATTTATACGTCATCCACTCATCATATCTAGACTAGATATGAGCCCAGCTGATGCTAGGTTTTAGGGATTCAAAATCAGAATAAAATAAACCCCTGCTCTTGAGGAGCTCCAGCTTAGAAAGAAGGGGGAACCATAAATAAAGTTCTGTACTTGAGTTACAGATAAAGCCCATGGGAAGATAAGTATAGTTACTATATTTTCCAATGGAGTGAGGGCATCAGAGAAGACTCCATAAACAAAGGGCTATTTAAAGTGACCCTTCAATGAGTAGGAGCCTACTGGGTAAGTAGAGGAGGAGCACACACGTGCAAAGGTACTAGGGGCAATATTTCTGTTGGCCTTTCTGACAGCTTAATGTGGCTATGTGACTAAATTCTAGCCAATGAGATTATAAGAAGTGGTAATTGCCATGTCCAGAGTGTTCCACTAAAAGCATGTACGTAAGTTTCCCTGGCCCTGTCCCCTTCCCACTGACTGGAAGATGGAAACAATAGGAGTAGCCATTTAAAACCTAGAAATGGTAGATTTGTCCTACTAGCCCTCAACCACTCGCCCTGAATGTTATACGAGACAGAAATATCTATCCTGTTTAAGCTACTGTACTTCTAAGCCTTTTTGTTACAGCAGATTGCCCTATTCCCTAACTAATTCAGCCACATTCTGGAATTTAGAATTTGTTCAGTAAATGGTGACAAAACCATAGGAAATGAGGAGAAGAATGACCTGATCAAGCACATGTAGGTAGTGGGAGAATTGAAGTAGATAGACGCTAGAAGCAGAGAGACAAGGGATGGAGGGACCTATACTGTGAGAGGTTTCTCTATGCCAGGTGCTGTACCGGGCATTTTACTGAAGATTGTCTCATTTAAACCTCACACAATAGCTTTTAGAGATAATATTATTATTTCCAATTTACAGCTAAGGAATCCCAATTTTTTTTTAAGATTTTATTTATTTATTCATGAGAGACACACACAGAAAGAGGCAGAGACACAGGCAGAGGGAGAAGCAGGCTCCATGCAGGGAGCCCGATGTGGGACCCGATCCCGGGTCTCTAGGATCACGCCCTGGACTGAAGGCAGCTCTAAACTGCTGAGCCACCCGGGCTGCCCCTCCCTGTCTCCTTTTCCACATCAAACACATACCATGTGGAGTTTGCAACCAAATTTATTGGCAGCCTTTTTGAAAAGATGGAGGAAGCTTCTTTTAGTCTGTGCCATCATTAGTGGTCATTTCATTCTTTGCTCAGACCAGTGTTCTGCTATGGAATGGCATTTCAGAATCTTCATTGCTAGTTCTTGCTTGTGTGGAAGGTAGTTTTCGTTGAGATTGATGTTGTAAATAATGCAGTAATGCTGAGATAATAAAATTCTGGTCAATGTTCAGCCAAGAGCATGGAGAAACACCCAGAGGAAGATTTTGGAAAACCAGGTTAACTTTCCATGGCAGTTGTATTTGTATTTTTTGAACAGTCAACTTCATGCATGATGTATCTAGCACTTCACAGATTTCAACACAATTTCATATTTCTTATGACACTTCACCCTCTTAAGAACTCTAAACAGGCAAGGTAAGGATTATTATCTCTACTTATGGAAGAAGAAATTAGCTCAAGTGTTTAGGTGATTTGCCCAAGCCCGCTTGGCTAGTGCCATCTTAGAACTCAAAGGTCACATATCTCCTCAGTTGTGGTCTTTACTTTCATAGCCACCAACCATAAATATGGAGCAATATGTAGTAATATGGGAAAGCAGAATATAGACTTTTATATTAAATGATGGTCTCTGCCTTCACACATTTGCCCTCTTTCAAACATCCCAGATCATTTTGCAAACACATGTCATTATTCCCAAGAAACGAAAGCACCTGTAATATTATAGAAACACTCTGCTCTTAGGTGAACTAAAAGTACTTTTAAGATAATAAGGAAGGTGGTAGAATATTTACAGACTGGAATTTTCCCTCCCAGAAGCTGGTTTATAGGGAAGGAACTTGAGTGACTCGTCATGGGCTACATGGTAGAAAGATTAAAAGGCAGGGCAGAAATGTAATTCAAAAGCAAAATGCTTCTTCTCATATTAACTCTGGATAGACCATCTCATGAACTACTAGAAAAATATCTCAGCTCCATCACAGTCAGGTTCTGGGAGCTGAGCTGACAGCCCCAGTTCTTATGTTCGTCAGAGAACAGACCATTGGCAAGTTGTATGACATGTTCAGTGCACAGTTCTATGAGCTAAGTCTCTCTGGAACACAGACGCTATCTTTTCATCTTTGGATTTCTAGTGCCTTGGACACAAGGTGCTCATTAAATGTGTGGGGGATTACAAGTAATATCTGATGAAAAATATGAGCTTCTGCCAGTATTTTGCCAAAGGAACATAGATGAATCCCCTCTAAGTTTTTACATATGAATATTTTGATCCCAACAGTGCACTGAAGAGAATGCCCATCAATATACCAGGAGCCTCTGCTTCTTATCTAATCTCTGCCACTGGGCCCTACTCTGCTGTCCTCTGTGCTCCTCTTTGCCTTTCTCTTCAACTACCTGTATGTATCTGCATCATTCACTCTCCCTCTTTATAAAATTCCTTACAATTTTTCTCATGGATTATCTAAGAAATAAACAAAAACTATAGTCATTTATAAAATTCATTATGAATTAAGCCTGGTAGGAATGATTAATATTACTGTTAGAATCAAAACTTTATAAGCCCTAAAACTATCCTCAATAAAATGTGTTACCAAAAATTAGTGAAAAAATCAAATATTACTGAGAAAATTTAGTTATGAAAAAATAGACCCAAGAAAATTGCACCTTATAGAAGTAATAGCCATTAACAGAAGAACTCCTTATGACCAAAGCTATAATCATTTTTAAAATAACAGGGCATGGGATCCCTGGGTGGCGCAGCGGTTTGGCGCCTGCCTTTGGCCCAGGGCGCGATCCTGGAGACCCGGGATCGAATCCCACATCGGGCTCCCGGTGCATGGAGCCTGCTTCTCCCTCTGCCTGTGTCTCTGCCTCTCTCTCTCTCACTGTGTGCCTATCATAAATAAATAAAAAAATAAATAAATAAATAAATAAAATAAAATAAAATAACAGGGCAGCCCGGGTGGCTCAGCAGTCTAATGCGGCCTTCAGCTCAGGGCCTGATCCTGGAAACCGGGATCGAGTCCCACATAGACTACCTGCATGGAGCCTGCTTCTCCCTCTGTGTCTCTGCCTCTGTCTCTCTCTGTGCCTCTCATGGATAAATAAATAAAATCTTTAAAAAAATAAATAAAATAAAATATCAATGACAAAATGAATACTTGACATAAAATTTAAGTGAAAAGAATTGATCTTGGTGAAAATAATTTTAGTAAAATAAAAATGAAATAGAAAGAATGAAAACTATTAAATGCACTCTATAGAAAATTCGGGGAATTAAATATTGTCCTAATGGTTTTCACTCCAGAAAATGCTTTCTTGAACCAAATTATTCAATGTTGGTGTAATTCTGACTGAAATGTTCATATTTAAAGTGTCCTTGAGTTCAAAATGTTGGGTCAAAACAGTAGGCACTAAAACCTCTCTACCAGAGATGTGGTTAATCTGAAAGTCTGCAAATTATTTCCTTAGCCAGGAAAATGGCTGCTCTGAATTTAAGTTTTCATGTCTTTCAGATGAAGATGTTAGAATAGATTATTTTCCCCTTGTCTCTCAAGTTCTACAACTCTGATTAACCAGATAAGTGTTAAATTCTTTAAATTTTTTAAAGTAAATTCCAGGTCAGCATAAATAAAAAGATCATGAAAGTAAGTCAGAAAGAAACACAGGCAAGATTCCATCTTGAACACATAATATGAAAAGTTATATAATTAATCATGTAATCATGTAATGATTGTAATGTAAATGGCATAGTTAAAACCATAAAGATACTTTGTCATTTTGACAAATAATAAAAAATTGATTTACTTTATAAACTGAGGGGGAAAAAACATTTTTCTTTCATTTCTGAAATTCTGTAAGATAGAGTATAACAGACACTGTTGGATATAAGTGAAAATCTGATTTTTCCCATATTTTATGCTGCTGGACAGAGAGAATACTTAAGTTATACTTGATATTGAACTTGACACTTTCTCCAAAGCAATCATAAGAGAATAAGTCAGTCAGGCAATTCACAAACAAAATTTTATACTGTCAGTATAAAATTAGGTTAATTAAGTATTCAAGAGTTCATGAACATTTTGTGTAAAATTTTTCTTCCAGTTTTACCATTTACTGTATATTTTCTTTTGTTTGAAACATTGAACATTGTTGAAAATATTCCTATTTGAAAGTATTTACATTAATTTACATTTTCTGTTAAGATGACTGTCATGACCAACATATTGAACCTAAGGTGCATCTTGACTACTCTTAGCAGAGTACAAAGAGCATTCATTCAAAGGTCACTGCCATGGGACAAACTGTTAGGTTAAAATAGCCAACAAGACCCACTACCCAAGGATTGCTGTTCTGGTTCAGATGACTACCAGCCCATCCTCTCATTCCCAAGCTGGATAGAGTTGTAAGCCATCAAAATGAAGTTAAAAAGTGAATGTGGCCATTTCTACTCATTTTTCTGTGTACATAATATATTTGATTATGAAAAACTAAGCATTCAAACAAAAACATGGATTTCATGGAGAGTCACTTACAAAATAGTCTCAGAGGCCATTAGAACTACATTGCTTTGCAGATTTTAATGATTTTTGGCTTTCAAATAACAATAATTTCTTTAAAAATAATAATGACAACAATATCAGCTAGCAATTACTGAAACACTATTCCAAGCTTGTATGTATTTAATCTTTATTAAAACATGGAGTAGATGCCATTTTACAGATGAGAAAGACTTCAGAGAAGTCATATAATCTGCCTCAGATCATACACCTAGAAAATGTCATACCCAGGATTTGAATATAAGTAGTATGACTCTTAAAACCTAAACAATGCAGACTCCCCAGCAAAGTATGGGTTTTGAGAACAGAATGATTGCATGTAGAAATTTAAATTATTTTGATGAGAAATTAGGCAGAAGTTTTCTATTTAATATGGAAGTCAACTACCTATAACTGTAAATCTGAACACCATGATTTCTCAGGTTAAATTATAATATGCCCTTTCCTTTGTGGGATTTTCTTTTCTCATATTAATGTTTCCCTTGCCTGTTTGACTACAATTTAATTGCTGTTTGGAGTTCAGTGTCCCTTAAGAATTCTAGGTAAATGTCCTTATCTTGTTTTCTTCATTCCATTTGTGGGTCACAGCTGCCTTATCTCTTTAAACATAGCACAGTGTTGTTTTTCCCATTTGCATTTTGGGAGGATCGGGTGAGAGAAGTGATGGAATAATACCAGCATACTCTCTTATGTTTCCTTCATCCTCATCTCCTTCTAGCTCCACTCTTCACAATTTAGACAAGTCTCTGAAAGAGACCAGATTCTGAAAGGCAGTTTTGTAGTTTATACCACTGTGTTTAACTGAAAAGGTGAGACAGAAGCTTAAAATTAAAATAAATTCAATTTCTGTTAAATTTCACTGAAAAACTCTGCATTCTACCCCTAAGAATAAAATCGAACAGAGTTTTATCCGTGTATTCATTTATTGAACAGATATTTAAGAAGAACCTGCTCCCTGCCAGACTGCGCTCAGGGCTGGGGATACAAAGTGAAATAAGGCATGGCAGGCTGTGTCACCAAGGAGGTCAGCCAGACAAATGTGAGAATTTAAAATGCACAGGTGCCATGATGGTAGTAGGTTCAATGAGGGTATGAAATAGGAAGAGTCGGTTCTCCTTGCTGATGGTCAGGAAAAGTTACATCAAAGGTATGATGCTTTGGTTGAGTCTCAAAAGAGAGTTTTCAAGGCAACCCAAGAATTGGGGTGAGGGAGTAGGTATATTCTAGGCAGAAGGTAGATGTGGACAAAGATCACAGGGTCTGTTCTGGGTTCTTCGAGGGGCTCAGACAATGTTTGGCAAGGCAGGGAGGAGTGTACAGGGTGGGAGAGGCTAGAGAGATTACCAAGCCCATATCACAGGAGGCCTCATAGGCCACATTAACAAGTGCATAGTATTTAAGGGCAGAGGACAGCCCTTTAGGTTTTTAAGCAAGAGAGCACCAACTTCAAATTTGTCTTTGTGAATGATCACTCAGGCTATATAGCATGGACAGGAGGAAAAGGGGCAGAGAGGCCAATTAGGAAGTGGTTCATTAGTCACAGTGAAAGGCATTGAGGGTAAACAAAAGCAACTGAAAGAGCTACAGTTGGCTTACCTGGCAACTTTATGAGGTTTAGAAAAAGGTACCCCCTCTAGATACTCTTAGAAAAAGGCTCCCCTCTGGGCCACAAAGCCCACTATCTGGGACACAAATAACCCTCATCACCCTCAGCTAGGCCCCTTGCCCAATGCACAAATAACTCAGCACATGTGCTAGCCTTAGCAATGGTGTGAAAATGAGGAAGAAAGAGGTGACATGATGGAATGGATGGGACATGGGAGATGAGGGGAAAATGAGTCTAGGATAACTCCCAGATTTCTAGTTTGGGGGGAATATGTGAGTGGTGTTAGTATCTACCAAGAAAGAAAATTTCATAATTAAAATAGATTTGAAAGAACAGAAAACCACATCAGAATTAACGTTTTCAATGTGCTAGAGAAACCAAATATAATTGTCTATTGGGAGGGCCTTCTAGATGATCAACAGGGCCTAGTCCTCTACAATAGAGCTTCCTCTGTACCTACAGCTGCCCGAAGCTCTGGAGAGGGTCAGTATCCCATTCCTCACTCCATCAAATCTGGACTTTTTACTCTTTTCCCTGGTAAGTTGTGAGAATGTGGAAAACTCAGAGGACAAGCCCTCTCATGGAGCCAATGGCACATCTCCCACCACTTCCTGAGAGCTGACTTAGAATACTACGAGCAGAGTCTAGGGTTTCCAAGTCCAAGGTTACATTTCTGACACTGCCTCATATCCATCTAGGATAGAAGAGGTCTATTCATCTTAGGACAGAGCATAATAACCACACCAGAAACTGCCAAGGAGATGATCAGCCATGTGAGGGCTGAGGTCATAGATGATTTCTTTCAGGAGCTCCAGAACTAGAGACCATAGCATATAGAGGGGAGTGTAGCTGAGGAATTACTATGGTATATCAGTCAGGATAGGATAGGCTATGCTGTGGTAACAAATGACCCCAAATCTCAATGGCTTAGAACAATAGAGGTTGTTTCTTACTCATGTTACATGTCCCTGGCCACCTGGTTGGGACTCTGCCCTACATCATCATCATGTCCTCCCTCCTGGACTCCAGCTGATAGAGCAGCCACTCACTGGAGCTATGCTACCCAACATGGTAGTCCTTTAGGCACATGGGATGGGTTGCTCGTATTTAAATTAAAATTAATCAAAATTCAATGAAATTAATTCCAATTTATCTTTCATTTGTACTTGCCATATTGTAAGTGCTCAATACAACATACGGCCAGTACCTAGAGAACATTTTCATCATTACAGAAAGTTTGAGTTAAAGCATTGGGGCTTTAAGAGTCTTACATTAACAACTAAGTGTGATGCGGTCCCATCTAACAACCAGGATCCAAACAGTAGCAATTCCACCCTGTCCCCAGAAAACAGAGAGCCAGAAATATTCAGTGAGCAGCATTAACAACCACCCATTTGTGGCTTCAGAAGAGCTCACAGTTTCCCCCTTATCTTTGTTGTCATCCAAGATATGAACAGGGAAAGAAGCAATCATAATTTGGAAATGTGAAAAGAGAACAGAAGATCACAAGTCAGTTGTGAGTTCAGACTTAAATGAAAAGAATGACAGTTATAGTGATGACATTTCACTGAGCTCTTCCTCTAGGTTATATTCCTTATTTATCTTCACAATGACCCTGTGTCGATATTTGTTACATATATATCTAAATATAACATAGATATATGTGTGTATATATATGTATACACATATATACATATATATGTAGAAAGATATCTGTATACATATAGAAAGAGATATACACACACACAATTCCCACTTTCAAAATGAGGAAACAGGTTCAGAGAGGTTATGTTACTTGACCAACAGATGTCTACCTGACTTCAAAGCACCAGAAATGCTTTATATGGAGATGGAATATACTATTTCCCAAGTCTTTTCATTTTTGCCACGCTGGTCGCCTCTCAGTGGCATCCCAGAAGCCATACTCCAGAGGTCCTCCACTCCTCTGATTGGCCAAATAAACCACATCCTGTCTCTCTCTCTCTCTCTTTCTCTCTCTTTCTCTCTCTCCGTCTCAAGTACTCCTTCTCTCTCTCCCTTTGCAGCATTCCTTAGCAGAGTCAACAGCGCCATTTCAGCAATTTTAAAGGTGACTTCCAATAAAATATGTATGCAGATTTACTTCGGAGTTGGTAGGCTGAGCTATAAATTTATACCTGGTCAACCACGCAAAGTCCTTCAATTAAAAAAGAAGAAAGAAAATATACAGAGTAAAATTTCTATCGACATTTACCTTTGAATAAAAATTTGTTTTTTTCTTTTTGTTCTTGTTTTTTTTTTCCTTTCTTTTAAAAAAAATGTAAATGCATTTCCTCTCTCTTCGTTTTTAATAGAAAAGAACAAAAATGCCAAGTGAAGAGTAATGACTTAAGGATTTCAGTAGCCTGGTGTTTAAGCCTTTTTTATAATGCCTGGAAATAGAGAAATCCTCAGTGTGGCCAACATTGCTTCCTTCACACAGACCCTGGTGCTTTGGACTGCAGACATGCATGCCTAACAGTCTTCACCTCTCGGGTGCAATCTGAAGCACTGCCATTGGTGCCCTCCCCCCTCGTTTATGAAAACTGAGGGATTAGCAGAGCCCAAGACAGATCCCCGCTGAGCTGCCAGCATCAGTGGGCTAGGCATGTTTTTTTTCCTCTTTCTTCCAAACCTCAGCACCCATCTCTTTCAAGGAAGACTGTCTTCCCTCCCTGTAAATGGGTGACCTTTGGCCTCCGCCAAACAAAGGCTGCAGATTGCTTCATGCTTTTCGTTTGCCAAGAATTTATTGGAGCCCATAAGACAATTCCTGGAGCTAAGGAAACTGTACCCTTTTTGTTAGTCGTTACTGTTGTTTTTAATCTAGGCTGCAGTCCAAAGTTTGCAGCATGAGTGAACTACTATGCTCTGCTTTCTAGTTTGCGTTTGGCCAGGAAAAAGCAAACAAATAGCAGTGCTTTGTGTAACATTATAGATTAGAGGTCTCTGGTGTTTGGTATTTGCCTTGTCATCCTCAAAATAAAATCTTAAAAAGGGGGAATACTAAAGCATTAAGTCCATAGTGTATAAAGCAGTTTTTTGCCAAGTTGCAAAGGCATGAATAAAACCAAATTCATCTTCACAGCAAATTGTATCTAGTAAGTGGAAGAGATGTTTATCCCATTTTATGGATGAGTATACAGCCTAAGCTTACCGCTCATCTGTTCTCAGGTCACACATTTTAAGATCACAAATTTAGCTACAGATGGATCAGGACCCTTGTCACTGTCGCTGATTCTTGCCCCCAAGCTTGCTCCCTGCCTTACAGGATATTGGAGATTATTTTACATTTTTTTAAAGATTTTATTTATTTATTCATTTAAGAGAGAGAGAAAGCAGGAAAGCAGGAGCAGATTGGGGAGGAGGGAGAAGCAGACACCTGGCTGAGCAAGGATCCCAACCTGGGGCTGGATCCCAGGGCCCTGAGATCATGACCTGAGTTGAAGGCAGACATTTGGCCAACTGAGTCACCCAGGCGCCCTGAGATTAATTTAATTTTGAAGCAAAATACTTCATGTGAGAGGCACTATAGACAAAATGCTTTTGTTTTAGTCCAAAACAGGAGTGGAGTAACAGAGAGGAGGAGAAAAATGACACTTAGAACTACAATGATAGGTCATGCTTCCTTCTGTGACATAGCATACTCCTTTGAAGATGTCATTCATCTGGAAACTATGACATGCATAAAGCCCCATTTCAGCTGGGGAAGGAAACAGACCATGGCACTCGGCAGAGTTTTGTGTTGGCTGGAAAGATGTAGAGTAAGAGAGTAAGAGAGCAGCCATGTCCCTTCTCTCCCTTGATGCCCAGACTCTTTCAAGTAAACTGACCCTGTAATCCTTGGGAAATAATGCACTTTGCAGGATGTTGTGAGAAGGGGCCATTGGAGGCAGAGCAGATGCAATGGACTGTGTCCTCGTGCCTGGCACATTCTGTTGCTAGTGGGTGTGTGGTGCCTGCAGGTGACTTACTGGGTGGAGAGAGCAGCTGGCCATGTCAAGAAAGTAATAGAACCAGAGAAGCAAAGCCTTTTCCTTCCCTTGATTGTAACTTCAGGTTTTGTTAAAAAAAAAAAAAAAAAAAAAATCTTCTTATCATGGCATTCTTTAAACTACCTAAGCATGGAATTAGCCTGGCAATCATATTCTAACTCTAAACTCGTATTTTCTGCTGTCTTCACAACTATGTTAGGCACATAAAATACGTTACATTGCAATATGGTCTTTTAAGCAAGCGAATGCTCAACCCCTTCCTGAGGTATCCCCACTGAGTCATCTGTTGCCCCTCACATTCTGAGGAAAAGCACAGTCGGGTGGAGTGGTAAGGAGCACTGGCTGATGTGGGATCACCCCATCACCGCCAGGCATGCCCCACGCTGCCACCTAGAAACCTGCAGGTTCCTGGCAGGAGGTTTCCACAGCAGATAGAAAGGCAGCAAGGGGACAAGCCTCAGTAAGGGCTGTACATGCTCCCCGGGAGCAACAGCTGCGTCCATCCTGAGCGCCCCACGAATGCCACACATGGAAGACTGGGGGATTTCAAACAGACGAGAGGCTTCCTCTTCTGGGGGCGTGCCTGAAAAGACTCAGGGCTTCCCAGGGGCCAGAGAAACTATGCACAGGCCCTGAGGGTTCTTAGTCTTTGGAATTCCATGTCCCAATATAACTCAAGTGCCTCCCTCTTTGGCCCTATTCACTGGCATCTCTGGAACCCACAGTAAGGCCAACTTGGAGTGGAACCCTTGTGTTCCCCAGGAAGAATGCTAATCCTTTCGTCTTCTAAGAAGGTCACAGCTCTATTTGCTTCTTCCTAAAAAAGCAGCTGAGGCAGAAGGGGCATGCACATGTGTCTCACAGGGACATCTGTTTCCTGGCTGCAGGGCCCCAGCACGGCCTCTGACCCCTCCCTGCAGAAAGCCTCCGCAGCTTCCCATTTTATCACAGGGGTGGGAAGGTAAGCAGTTCCCGAGATGCAGAAAACAGCCCCAAAGCAGCTCTGCTTTCTGTCTGCCTTCCTGCACACCCGCCCCCCCTTCAGGCCTGGGCCCAGCAAGCTGACGAGGCGCTCCCTGTGCAGCAGGTGCCCCCAGAGCATGCAGGGCCGTGGCTGAGCGACCCTAACCCTAGCCCTAGCCCTAGCCCTAGCCGGGTGCACCTGCAGGCCCACAACCTTAGCGCCTCTGTCAGCCTGCAACCGTCCCAGCCCTGGAGAAAGGGCTTGCCAATTTCGGACAAACATAATTATGTAAACAGTGGCTTCTGTAACCAAAGAAAAAGTGTCCGATCTGAAGGAAGAAGGGCTGTTTGTTTCTGATGATTTTCCTGGAAGCTAGATGGAGCTTTATTTCTCCGAGTAATGTATGAGGCTATCAGGATAGCTGGAATTCTCTTTATCCAAGATCTGAAAGAGACCTTTATGTCTTTAATTTCATTAATCCTCACAAGTGAATGCTGTAAAACTTTGACTTCTTTATGAATGTTCCTGCCTTTTGACTCAATAATCTCAAATATAAGAATTTTTTTGCAAGGGGATAATGCAAATGAAGGACGTGTGTGTGTGTGTGTGTGTGTGCACATGTGTGTGTGTGTGTAGATACATATACAGCCGAAGATTCCTTATAGTGTCATCTTTAGATTAGAAACAGCCTGAATGTCCTCTTAGGAAAACATTTATTGAACTATAGGTAAATTCTCTCAATTGAATAATGTTCAGGCGTGATGGGGATCCCTGGGTAGCTCAGCGGTTTAGCACCTGCCTTCTGCCCAGGGTGTGATCCTGGAATCCCAGGATCGAATCTCATGTCAGGCTCCCTGCATGGAGCCTGCTTCTCCCTCTGCCTGTGTCTGTGCCTCTCATGAATAAATGAATAAAATCTTTAAAAAATGTTCAGGCATGACAAATAATACATTTGAAGCTATGGTAGACTTGAAAATGCTCATGATGTAATAGATATTTAAAAAAATAGAATGCAAAGAAATTATGCTATTTCTTTTATAGCATTTTTACAGAATTGTATACTAATTGTTATTATTATAATATACTAATTCTGTAAAAATAATAAATGTTTATGGACAAAGCCTGAAAGGAAATATGAAAAGCAATATGAAAAAATGTGTGTTGGGGTAGAAGGGGGATCTTTATATATAGGAATGGAAAGCTTGAGAAGTATATATTTCTTTTTCTAAGATTTTATTTATTTATTTGAGAGCGAGAGAGAGCACAAATGGGGGTAAGGGGGGAGAGGGGAGCTCCTCAGTGGCGAGCCTGACCTGGTGCTCCATCCCAGGACCCTGGATCATGACCTGAGCTGAAGGCAGACACTTAACCATCTGAGCCACCTAGGTGCCTAAGAAGTATATATTTATTTAATGTCTTTATAACATTGTTTCAGTAATGAAAGAGAAAGTAAAAACAATAGTTTTCCACTTTACCTGGTAACTGCTTCCTACACTATCTTTAGTGGGAAATGTAAATGTTCAGGTGCACACTGTAGGGTGCTGTTAACTTCTGAGTTTTTTGAAGGCATAAAATTTAGAAGGTTGTAGATAAAAGAATCCTGCAGAGAGAATATAATGTATCCCAGAAAACCCTGCTGGGAACATGTTTAAGCTCTGTCTTGATTTAAAAAGAATCTGTTCTACTCACACCCCATGCTCTGTCTCCCACGAGGACAGACAGCTTTGGAATGCTAGGCCAGTAAGCAAAATCCTCCCCCAACCCCACTAACTCCCCCAACCTGAGTCTTAACTTCTCACTTGTAGGAGGCTCGGAATGTTCCTATGTGGCAGAAGGTTGGTGTTTCCAAATGAATGTGTAGCTAAGCAATCAAAGCATAAATGGTTAATGAGCATCTCATACATCAAAGACACTTGTGACAATTATATATGGTGCTACATGACAAAACAATTATGATGGTTAATATTTATTTGGCCAGGCATTGTGCTGATCATTAGACATGTGTTATTACATTTGATCCTCACAACCACCCTCTAAGATATGCTCCATTAGCTGTCCCATATTATAGGTTAAGAACATGAGTTTTGAAGATCAGTTGTTAAATGAAACCAAAATTATGCAGTCTGTGACTCTGAAGCCATTCTCTAACAGACTTAGACTCTCTCTACCTTCCCAAAGTAGTCATCCACGTACTTTTCAACTTTATACATTAAAGCTCATGAGACTTTCCTTAGATAAATCAGCAATTTCCTTTAACTTGTAGATGTTGATAATGTGAACCACGAACAGGGGACACTGTAGAACTGGGGTCTGGGTCCTCCCAGTGTGGAGGTGATCTCTATTCAGAGCAGATAACTCCTGCAGGATAATTAGAAACCACACAGAAAACAAGAAGCTTGCAGAGGACAGAATAATAGCTGGATGCAGGGGTATGTGTTATGCCCAAAATTCATGGACCATGGACTCATACACATTAAAATGTCATTCCTAAGGCCATGGACATTGGAGGTAGAAGACAGACACATCCTTACCCAGATATTGAAAAGATAGCTACAAATAATAGCTCAGTTTGGGTCAATGAAGCATCCTTGAGCTAAGCTATTAAGAACCACCATCTGGAGGTTCAGAGCCTCAAGGAAGGAATAGAAAAGCCCTTAGGAAAAAAGCTTGTGGGCAAGTTTAGGCAAAAGCATTTGAGGGGCTTATTCAAGATGTGGGGTTTTGGGAAAACTCCCTGAGTAGCAGGAGTTTAAACTCACAGCTTCTGCTGGGTGCAAGGTTTGTGCCTCCAGAACCCTCACACCAAGGTAGAAGTTAGCTGTGTACTTGAACTAACACTGTGTATTGGACTGTGGGATAAAAGGAGGGCCACAAGAGAGGAAGAGGCAGTTTGAGAAGGCAAAGACATGGGAACTGGGGTTTGAGAGAGGAAATGTGTCCCCTGGGTGGAAGCAATGGATGAGCAACTGAAGATGACACAGTAATCTCCTGGGTGCTAGACCTTTGCACTGGGTCCCAATGGAACCAAGGTGCGTGTGCAGGCATGTGGCGAACCAACCATGGGTGCTATACCCAAGAAAGACCAGGTTCAGATCCTGAAGTGCCCTAGAATTATGACCTTAAGAAAGTTACATCAAGTCTCTGACCCTACATTTCATCATGTGTAGAATGAGACCAATTCTAGTGTTGTTGCCTCCTAATGTTATTGTGTTATTGTGTGCTATTGAACAACACACAGTAGGCGAAACCCCTGACACATAACAAGGACTCAACACATTTTGGGTTCTTTCCCTCTTTCTTTCTGAGAGTCACCCTTATTAACCAGGGAACTCATTTGGACCATTTAGAATTGTATTCTTAACACCTAGTTCAAGAGCTCAAGGTAACAGGATTCTTCAGTCTTATTTCTCAAAGAACATTAAAGGCAATTAAAATACTAAATCTTTTCCTTCCTCTTTACTTCCCTCCCATGCAGTAGTATGCTGAATTTTTCTATCCAGTATACTTTGCATTGGTAGCCTGCAGTCAGCCATGATGAGATTCTTTACGCCATGGAACTTGGCAAATGCTACCAATCAGGGCTCTTTTTTGTTTCTAAGAGCTGGTTTATCAGTGTACCATCACTTCAGCCCCACAGCTGCTCCAAAGTCTTTCTCTTCAACTCTCAATTTCTCCCCTTCCCACCCACTCCCAGAAGAAACTGGTCTTCCACCCGCAAGCTTCACAGATCCTTTCTTCCCTTCACCCTCCACATTCTGCCTCAGCACTTGAACATGTGGGCTCGCTATGCTCCTCTGCAGACATGGACAACAGAGGTAGGACAAGGCTAGCCAAGGCAGGACTGTCTTTGGTGGAATAGGAGAGAGATGCTGTCAAAACCACTCTGGGTTAATAGTAGTTACCCCAGGAGGATTTGACATCAACACTGATCATAGTCATTTTATACCAAACTTGTAGCATTTTCTAAAACTAACGCTGAAGGGTTTTCCATTCTGGATCCCAGCCCATAGTTTTTTTACCTTAAAAAAAAATCAAAGGAGGGCATTGGGGTGGCTGAGCTGGTTCAGCATCCAATTCTTGATTTCAGCTCAGGTTATGATCTCAGAGTTGTGAGATCGAGCCCTGCATAGGGTTCTGCACTGGGTGTGAAGCCTGCTTAAGATTCTGTTTCTCCCTCTCATTCTTCCCCTCCCCCTCCTCGCTGAAAAAAAAAATCAAAGGAAGCAAGTTATTTACTTTGGAAATGAAGCCTTGTTGAGTCCATCTTCACGGGGGTCTTCACGTGACCTTCACAGAGGTCATGTACCCTTTCAGCTACTGCATCAGATGGGCCCTGGAGAACCCTCTTGCACTGTTGGTGGGAATGTGAACTGGTGTAGCCACTCTGGAAAACTGTGTGGATGTTCCTCAAAGAGTTAAAAATAGACCTGCCCTACGACCCAGCAATTGCACTGCTGGGGATTTACCCCAAAGATACAGATGCAATGAAGCGCCCGGACACCTGCACCCCGATGTTTCTAGCAGCAATGTCCACAATAGCCGAATTGTGGAAGGAGCCTCGGTGTCCATCGAAAGACAAATGGATAAAGAAGATGTGGTCTATGTATACAATGGAATATTCCTCAGCCATTAGAAACGACAAATACCCACCATTTGCTTCGACGTGGATGAAACTGGAGGGTATTATGCTGAGTGAAGTAAGTCAGTCAGAGAAGGACAAACATTATATGGTCTCATTCATTTGGGGAATATAAATAATAGTGAAAGGGAATAGAAGGGAAGGGAGAAGAAATGGGTAGGAAATATCAGAAAGGGAGACAGAACATAAAGACTCCTAACTCTGGGAAATGAACTAGGGGTGGTGGAAGGGGAGGAGGGTGGGGTTTGGGGGTGAATTGGTGATGGGCACTGAGGGGAGTACTTGACGGGATGAGCACTGGGTGTTATTCTGTATGTTGGCAAATTGAACACCAATAAAAAATAAATTTATTATTATAAAATAAAAAAAAGAAAATGCAAACCAAAATTATAAAATATCAGTATAGAACCATTAAAAAGCTTAAAATAAAAAGGCTGACAAATGCAATTATCGACAAGGACGTAGAGAGTACTGGAAGTCTCCTATATCTCTGGTAGGAATGCAAAACACTGCAATCACTTTGTATAATAGTCTGGCCATTTCTTAAAGAGTTAAACATAGGGTGCCTGGGCGGCTCAGTCCCTTAAGCATCTGCCTTCCACTCAGGTCATGATCCTGGGGCCCTGGGATTCAGCCCACATCCGACATGTGGGCAGGTGCTCTCTTTCCCTCCTTCTCAAATAGATAAATAAATAAAATCTTAAAGAAAAAAATAAAACACACAGTTAACCATAAGATCCTGTCTAAAGAAACAATAGTAAAAAAAATTAAAAAATAAATAAAAAATAAAGAAACAACAACAAAAAAAAAGATGGGCCCTGGAATCCATCATTCCTGCCTATGTTCTTTGGAGGATCTATCCAGACATGATTTCACCGACTCCCATTAGTGGTCCACCAGAACACGAGCGACCCGTTGAATTACATAATAATAAACTAACTTCTTCTAGCAAACAAAGCTTTTAGGAAGCAAAATGGCTTGAGAGTATAGATAACAATTGACTTTTTCACACTGAGGTCAAACTAACAAGACCATCCAGTTACAAGAAATGTCCTTTCATACTTGTATTCTATAAGCTGTTATAAGGTTCTCTCTCAGATAGGCCCTAAGAAACCTGGTCTAGATTGTATTCCTGCCTCTCTTTTGTACAGACTTTGAGATTAGAGGTGTCTGAAAGAAAACAGTGCTGGCAGTCAGCTGCCATTTGGCAGTGGGATTTTTGTAATCACTAATGAAATATAGATCATGGGCATTCTAGAGACACTGTGGAAGGGAAGAAGCTTTTAAGTTCTTTAAAAATATTTATTTGTCCTTTTTTTAAAAAAAATATTTATTTATTTATTTGAGAGAGAGAGAGAACCAGTGGAGGGAGAGTTGGAGGGAGAGGTGAAGGGAGAGGGAGAGAAAAAAGCAAGCAAGTTCCCCACTGAGTGGGAAGTCCAGTACAGGGCAAGATCCCAGGACCCCAAGATCATGACCTGAGCTAAAGGCAGACATTTAACCAACTGAGCCACCCAGGTACCCCTGTCCCTATTTTTTTCAACTCAAACTATATAGTGAGGCAAATATATTCAATCCATAGGGATGGCCATAGGCAGAGAAAGGCAGGAAAGCAACATTTACCTGGCACTCACTGTATGTCAGGCACTGTTCTTAGGATAGTACCTCATTTAAACCTTATAGCAACCTCATGAGGAAAATATAATTCTAAAGGAAAAACACACTCCTGTGTGTGTCCCCTTTACTCTCACACTACCATACTACTTCATTTCTGACATCAGATGTGTGGGTTTTCCATACGTCATGCAACTGTCTGACACCAGCTGGTGTCCTATACTTTAACTCAATTCTGACCCTATCTACCTGGAGAGAGCATCAGATCCCATGGATTAAAGTCTCAGTCCTACAAGACTGCCCCCTATTTCAGATATCAATGGCAAGTCCAGGTTGTTACTACTGACGAACTATAAATCAGAGGATCTCAAGACCCCCTCTTTGGGCTCTATAAATTTGTTAGGGTGGCTCATAGAACTCAGGAAAAGCTTATTTACTTGATCATCAGTTTATTATAGAAGAATGTAACAGTAACAACCATATGGAAGACATGCATTGTGTGAGGGGTAGGGGGAAGGGCACAGAGCTTCCATGCTCCCTCTGAGTATAACACTCAACCAGCACCTTTACATGTTCACCAACCTGGGAGCTCTCTAAACCCAGTCCTTTTGGAGTTTTATGGAAGCTTCATTACATAGGCATGATTGGTTACATCACTGGCCATAGGCAGTTGCACTCGAACTCCAGCCCCTCTGCCTTTCCCTGAGATTGGGAGTGGGGTGGGACTAAAAGTTGCTGGGGTTGCTAGGATTTGAGGGCCAAGATACTGAAAAGAAGAGAAATTCACTGAAATGATACCAATATGGTGTACTTTGCTATAGTCCTTAGGGCATTTGCTCATTCTTAAAAAGTTTAGGCCTGAATGCAGCTGCTAAAAGGTAGATAAGCCCACAGAACTCAAGGAGCTAGAAAAAAAAAAGGTTTGCTAAGGCAGCCAGAACTTCAGGAGCCAAGATCCAAAGAAAGAAGGATAGTGCATAAAAGTGAGCCCAACATTCTATGCAAGTTTTGATTTCAGGGTATTTGTTCATTCTTAAGCTACACAGAGCAAAAGGCTAAGAAGCCAAATAGAACATAACTAGAAATTGAGTGGAGTTTTTGGCAGTATCATAATACCAAAGAGACCAAAAGGAAATTCAAGTCCTACCAAAGAGGAGTCCTGTTAAATACTCTAAGCACCATAGAGAACTACATTCAAGAAGTGTGAGTGACCAAATAAGAAAAAAATCATAAATTTTAAAACCCAGGCTCAAGTGATTGAATTGTGGTGATTTGCTACTGCCTGATAGCACATGACTTTTCTCTGAAGACAGGGTAACATCATCCAGAACTTTTATAATGCTTCACTGACAGTGTCTAACATTCAATGAAAAATTACCATGCATGTCAAGAAATAGGACCAAGAAAAAAAGAAAAACAAAACAAAACAATGAAAGCTGATACATTGGTGATGCAGATATTGGACTTTTCAGATACCAACTTAAGAAAAATGATTATTAGGTTCAAAAAATAGATAAGATATGGGATCTTATCATAGAATTGGACTCTATAAAAGGTAATCACATGAAAATTCTAGAAATGGAAAAACACAAGAATGGAATATAACTGATATGTGAACCCAAACTCATTAATTTAAACTCAGAATTTAGGAAAAGTGAACAACACACATGGACACAGCTATCAATAGGCATTTTTTATGTATAAAACAAAGGCAATAAAGTAGGGTCACAAATAACAAATCACATAAATGCTTGGTAACATGGCCATAAACTTGAAATATTAAAGATATCGCAAAGCAGCACCTGAATTTGTTTTTTTCAAATTATTTTTAATATTTAAGAATTTCTCTTTTCTGGATAAATCTTCTCTATTTGCTTATTTCAGAGATTTGCTTTTTCTTTTTTAAAGATTGGTTCCCTCTATCCCCTTTTGTTAGAAAAACTTTCAGTTTATCTTTGAGCTTCTGAATTAAAATTTTATTCCCACCAAGTCTTAATTGACCAGAAGCTGGGAAATTAACTTAAAGGATAAATCTTGCCTTGGCACTTACAATCAGCAACAGTATGATTTCCAGAATGAAAACAACCTGCTATGGTACAACACTCATCAGTTGTGTGACTTTGGGCAAGTCAAAACCTCCCTGAGCTTCTGCATCTATAAAGTGGGGTCAATTCCACTTCCTTAATGAGGTTGTTATAGAGATAAAACAAAATAGAGCATATGAAAACCCTTTGCAAACCACAAAGCTTTTTTTTAATTGTTAGTTGTTGCTACTTTTGTTCTCTGATCCTTGTACAGAAGGAAGTAATTGAACCTCATTTATGTTTGCAGACAAATACTGTATGTTTTTAAAACAAATTTCCACATCTCCTTCACACAACATTCAATATACTTTTATTAAACATCTGTGATGTTCCAGGATCCCTGACAGGTACTGAAGATGCAAATATCAATAAAGCAATCACTTTGCCCTCAAGGACCTCATAGACTGAGAGGGAAGATAGACAAGTAAATAAATCATTACAATACATTGTGATGTGTGGTGAGACCAAAAAGGGGGAATTATTAACTCAGCTTTAAATGTCAGGGAAGTCTGGGTTTTGAAGGACAACTTGGAGATCACCAGGCAAATAAAGGAGGTTGGGGAGACCATGGAAGCCAGAGGGAGTGCAAAGACCCAGAAGCATGATAAAGCATTTTAATTTTTCTTTGATTAAAGTATGAGGCATACATAATCTTGGTCACTTAAGGGCTTCGTATGATAAAGGAGAAAAACATACAAACAAGCAATCTTAATAGTTTTGTGGAAAATTCTCATCTATGGAATTTTTTAAAGTATATAAAAGTGACTAAAAATAAACAAAAGAAAAACAACCCAATTAAAAAATAAGCAAAGAACTTGAATAGTTATTTCTCTGAAAAAAAAATCCACCATACAAATGGCTAATAAGCACTTGAAAAGTTGCTCAACATCATTAGTCATTAGGGAAATGCAAATTAAAACCACAGTGAAATACTACTTCATACCCACTAGAATGGTTATTATTTTTTTTAAAGAAAGGAAAAAGAAAAGAAAAAAATAGCAAGTATTGGTAAGGATGTGAGGAAATTGGAACCTTCATGGAACCTTTGTGTATTGCTGGCAGGAATGTAAAATGGAACCGCTATTGGAAAGCAGTTTGGTGGTTTCTCAAAAAGTTAAACATAGAGTTCCTAAATGACCCAACAATTCCACTCCTACATATAGACACAAAAGACTTGAAAATAAGAACTCAACACACGCTTGCAGACTAATGTTCATAGCGGCATTGTTTATAATAGCCAAAAGGGGGGCACCTGGGTAGCTCAGTGGTTGAGCATCTTCGGCTCAGGTTGTAATCCCCCGGGTCCTGGGATCAGGTTACACATCAGGCTCCCCACAAGGAGCCGGCTTCTCCCTCTGCCTATGTTTCTGCCTCTCTTCCTCTATATCTCTCATGAATAAATAAAAATAAAATCTTATAGTAGCCAAAAGGTGGCAATAATCTAAGTTCAAACAGCGGATAAGTGAATAAGCAAAATGTAAACATTCCATTGAAAAAAACATTTTGATAAACAAAATGGAGCATTGTTCAACCATAAAAAGGAATGAAGTTTTTAGCATGGATACACTTTGAAAATACTATGCTCAGTGAAATAAGCCAGACAAAAAAGGACAAATACTGTATTATTCCACTTATGTGGGCTCTTTATTTTTTTTTTTAATTTTATTTATTTATGATAGTCACACACAGAGAGAGAGAGAGGCAGAGACATAGGCAGAGGGAGAAGCAGGCTCCATGCACCGGGAGCCCGTTATGTGGGCTCTTTAAAAGCAAATTCATAGGGACAGAAAGTAGAATAGAGATTTCCAGGAGATGGAGGGAATAGAAGATAGGGAATTATTGACTAATGGTTGCTGATTTCCTATTTAGGGTGATGAAAAATCCTGGAAATAGATATTGGTGATGGTTACATAACACTGTGAATATACTTAATGACATTGAATTACAACACTTAAATATGGTTAAGATGGTAAATTTTATATTACATTACATTTATATGATATGTATTTTACTACAATGAAAAAATGTTTCTTTTAGGATCAAGCAGTACACCTCTACAATATGGCATAGCCTAGTCTCTCTCTCTCTCTCTCTCTCTCTCTCTCTCATGCACTAATTTGTATTCTCTACATTTTCCCTAATGCATACACATTCTACTTTTTATTTTAAAAACCTTAAAATTTCACTTTTCAAAGAAAGAAGCAGATAAACCATTATGGTAAGAAAAACTAAGCTGTCTTTTCTCTATGCACAAAGTACCTTGGGAATACAGAGGACACCATCTGGATTTTACTTGGCCTGGCAACGGCCTTGCAACTGGCTCATCTGGAGGACTCATAAAATGTGGCTGTGTGTCATCTTGCCCTAGGAAACCTCTTCTGGAAGGAAGGCAGCTCAAGTCTCAGTTATTTTAATCATTCTGCAGAGCTTTAGCAAGACGCAGGGCAAGACATCTAGAGCTTCCAACTTCAAAGAGGCACTTCTTCCTTGGAATGCAGCTGCCCAGCTGGCCTGGGGGACTCTGCAGATTAGAAGGGCCAGACAGAAACCCTCACACACGGAGGAGAAGAGATAGAGATACCAGCCAGTTTCTTCCCAGGACTCCCTCTCCCTACGGGTGCTGCCAAGGCATTTCCTCTTTTACTTTAGGGAAAGAAGAGAAGCTAGTTTGTTGTCCTAGTAAACTGGCCTCTGGCCCCCGCTGTCCTTGGCTTTGTCAGAGAGAAGGCACAAACAGTATTCTACTGTATTGTAGCCATGTCTCTCAAACTCGGAACAAAAGTTTTGGAACTGGGCCCTGCTTTGGAATTGGATCATCAGGCAAGGCCCTGAGGCACGGCTAGTTTGCCCAGGATTTTGCTCTAACCTGATTTGACTTGGGGGCCAACTGAACTGCTAGGGGAGGAGGGAGATGTGCTGAGCTCCAGTAAATCCGTCACTTATGCTGATGTTGCTCACAAAGGAAGACAGGTTTAAACGGTGGGTCTGGGAGATGCAGACCCTTAATTTGAAAGCCCCTTAACTGTTAAAGGGCACACATGTGAGACTTCTCTTTAAGGTGCTGAGGATGAAATTGTCTTTCCTTCTGGGATTATACCCCCAGAGGGTTGAATTTGGATTTAGTTCAGTCATCCAGTAGGACCCCAGAGAACAAGCACCAATGTGAAAATCTCCTGTGTCTCAGAAAACTTGTGGCCACACCCTGGAATTTCATTCTTTTGTTTTCAAACCCCAAGGTCCTGTGATTTCACAATTGAATTAAGAGTTGGGACCTGGAAGGGATGCCTGGGTGGCTCAGTGGTTAAGCATTAGCCTTCGGCTCAGCATGTGATCCTGGAGTCCTGGGATCAAGTCCCACATCAGGCTCCCCACATGGAGCCTGCTTCTCCCTCTGGCTATATCTCTGCCTCTCTCTCTTTTTCTCTGTGTGTGTGTGTCTCTCTCATGAACGAATAAATAAAGTCTTAAAAAAAAAGAGTTGGGACCTGGGAATTTTTTTTGAAAGATTTTATTCATTTTTATTTGAGAGAGGGAGTGAGAGAGAAAGCACTAGGATGGGAAGGGTCACAAAGGAAAAGGAGAAGCAGGCTCCCCACTAAGCAGGGAGCCGAGGACTCAACTCAAGGGACTCAACCCAAGAGTCCAGGATCATGACCTGAGTCAAAGGCAGATGCTGAACTGACTGAGCCACCCAGGTGCCTTGGGACCTGGGAAATTTTAACACTAAACCCTCATTTCCCCATGTATTTTTCTCCTTTGCAACATCCAGCTCTCTTTTGTAGTGACTGACACACATACAAATATATTTAAAAGTTTATTCTCTAGGGAAATTGAAGTGGAGACTCTTTGGACTGTGGTACACAATGGTGTGATAAAGACTGTATATAGGGGCTTTCAACAGCCAATTGTTCACATCGCTTCCCAACTCTGTTCACATATTCATGGCACACTAGTAACTTGAAAGCAGCCAAGGAAGGGTATTTACACACAGAAATTAGCAAAAACTAAAAACCTGGGTTAGTGTTTATTGTTTATGGAGACCAAGTGTGAAGCTCAGAACTAAAGATAGAAAGATTAAGTTAAATCAGCATGTTCACATAGGACTCTCAAACCACCCTCTTCCCTTTGCCTTGACCCCAGAATGCAGCAACCAGGCATTCACTACCAGGCAGGGGATTAGAAGCTTCTTTCTAGAAAACTAAATGACCTCAGAGATAAATCCATATCAATGGTATAATTTGGGGTTCCTTAACAAACAAACACAAAAAGCTGATGTATCACTCATGGCCAGTAAGTTCCCCAGGACTTTCAAGTAGCAGTTTAGTCCCTTGTTTTAATTGTGAACTTTCATCCAATTTTTTTCAGAGATTTGTGGAAAATCTCGGTCATGAAAGCAATAAAAACATATTTTTTAAGTAGAGGAGACAATAATTAGGAAAGCAAAGAAATCTTCAGAAAGATAAGAGATGATGTCACAACCACAGAATAGTATGTTGCTGTATTCAGTATTCATTACTACATTACAAATCACCGCAATTTAGAAGCTTAGAACAACATCTCATTATTTCACAGTTTATGTGGGTCAAGAGTCCAGGCACGGCTTAGCCGGTTTCTTTGCTCATGGTCTCAGTAGGCTGCAACCAAGGTGTCAGCTGAGCTGTGTTCTTTTCTGGAGCTTGGAGTTCTCACCCAAGTTCATGTGGTTGTTGGCAAAATTCAGTCTCTGGTGATCGAAAGAAGTTGTTGGTCCCTGCCTGCTCCATCTCCCTTCTTTAAAAAATTGTTAATCTTTTATTATTAAATATGTGGTCAGTACACATATAACGGACATCCCTGTTCTCTTGTTGCCAGTAGCAGGAGCCTGCTTTCAGCTCCTGGAAGCTGATTGCAGTTCTTTACCAGGTGCCACTCACCTAAGCCCTCTCACTAATGGCAGCTCCTTTCTTCCAGGCCAGGGAGGATCTCATCAGAATGTCATCAGACTTCTCAACAGCAATCCCAAAAACTAGAAGAGAAGGGAGTAATGCCTTCAGAATCCTGAGGGCAGCAATTTTAGCATGAAATTTGAAATGAGGCATACCAAAACTGAAGTGTGAGGGCAAGAAAAGACTTTTTTCCATATTCAAGGGCCAAAAAAACTTACCTATTAAGCGTTCTTGATTAGGAAGTATATTGAGAATTCATTCTTGGCAATATAAACAAGTAAACCAAAAAAGAGGAGAACACAAGGCACAAGCAATGAAGGACTCTAAGTCAAAGAAAGATGTAGGGAAGTTCTGGACATTAGCATATAACAGGCTTGTGGAGAAGCAGTCAAGGTTGCAAGAACAACAGAGGATTATGGAAGAAAAATTTCCTGTAAAGAGGGAGGATTAGAATGATTAGATTATCTGACATGGTTAAATATTTGGAAAATATTAGTGATAGGTGATTTGAAACATTTTATCTGACATGGTGAAATATTTGGAAAATATTACTGATAGGTGATTTGAAAAATTTGGAGTGGGAAAAAGTAAATATAATAGTGGTCCTACGCATAATGTGGGGGGAGGAGGGGCAAGGTAGGGCAAGTCTTAACTCCTGAAATAAAATAAGAAATCTCTAATCTTATGAGACTCCTTAGCTCAGCAGTGGAGTAATATTTACTCAAAAAATGTAAACACTAAATATACACTTATCAAAATATCACAACATGTGAAGAAGATAGGATATGGGGAAGATGAGGGATTTGTTTTTCAAGGGTTTGGGGGGTAGGTTCGATTGCTTAATGACAGGAAAATTGACCAAGCATGCTAGGTTGAAATGTGAAGAGATTGTATATTTCAAAAGGTGGTGAAGAGAGTTGAAATGGGATACCTCTGGGAGGTATAAATGAGGAGGAATGGAAAGAGGATTGGTTTACTTTTTTATTCTGTTCGTTACAATAAAAATAAGGAACAGAGAAAAGAAAACCTATATAAATATTATTTTGGATTTAAAATATTTATTCTTTTACTAGTGTATCAGATTTCATCAACATCTGTAAGAATCAAAGTTTTCCCAGCCAGAATAAACAAACAGGAAATGCTGAACAGTTAGAGACAGAGACCTACCTCTCAGTTTAGCCCTTGGTTTAACAAAGACAAACAAACCAAATTTATCTTCCTTTTGTTACGAATTCCACGCTGATTTTGACAGATTTCCCTGAGTGCCTATGCTCCACTACAAATTACTTATTTTTCTGAGTCATTCTCGTCTAGACTGCAAGAGCAGTCCCTGCACAGTGTTTGGCGGATGGGAATTGTAGGTTCTGCTCAGATTTGTTTGTACAGCACTTCCTCCCTCACGCCAAGTATGCATTATATGTGAATGAGGCTCTTCACAGCTCTGCGTAATTACCGCATTTGGAGCCATTCTTCTCTGCAGAGGTTGGGTATTTTTTTTCTTTTCTTTTGATTTCTTATATTTTGCAGCGACTGTCATCATTATTTTGATGCTGTGGTTTAATAGGGGCTTCAAATGCAAATTTGACAACACAAGCTGAAAATTATGGGTGGCAAACAAAGGAACTAAACTTCCATGGCGGTGTTTTGAGAGGCTCCACCTGATGTATAAAAGCACAGAAGTTTTAGTAGTAAGCCCAGCACACAACCTTGGCTTTTGTAGTATAAGAACAGGAATTTTCTGAAGACATTGCCCAGCCTGGCCTCTAAAATTGGAATTCTAATTATTTTTCCTTGCCCCATATTTTACAATCCTGATTTTGCAGATGGTTGAGATCCAGTCGGAAACTCCATGTTTTCCAGTGAATCTGTTGTCCTCTTTGAATCATTTGTCCAAGAGTGAAAAACCAAATATTTCACAACTGGAAGTGCCCAAAGGCTAATCAGAGCAGGAGTAGAGCTGGAGCTCCTAGTTGGCACCTGTTTTACGCCTCTAGCTACTGGACCATGAGAGAAATGATTGGAAGGGGCCCTCTGGCAGGGGGCTGAGGGACTCAAAGGGTATATGGGAAACCTGGAAAGCAGCTATAACTAAGCAGTATGGGGGTATTTAAATGTTTGAACAACTGATAAGGCGGTATCCGGGCTTTCTGAAATATCACCCCTGCGTGATTCACTTCCTGTCTATAGCAGTTACTTGTGTGCATGCCTCCTAAGTCTGGCTTCCTTAATCTTGACATAAAGAGTATTCCCCATTGAAATTAAACATGCTAACTAAAATTTAGGTAGGGACATACTTTTCATAAACACAAATTTACTCTTTTGGGGGACAATGAGACTTAGAAATATACATATACAGGTCAGACTTATTTCTTGAAAAAAGTTATCATTAGCGTAATGGATATTTGGGAGAAAGAAGAAAGCATGTTCTTTGTTAATTTTTTAGTTTTGTAGGTGATATGGAATACAGCAGGAAAGACTTGTGCTAAAATTTTTTCTTTTGAAAAAATGGGGACTCCATTGGCAATATTTTAATTTTGCAATAGTTTAGGTTTAAATTCTTACAGGAAAATCAAACCTTAAGCATTACTTTGGCAAGTCTTTGTTTTCCCTGCCAGTGCTAATTGAAGAATAGAAGGGGAGAGATCCATAAAAAGTTAGAAGGAAATTAGATTTTTTTAGATCAGTTCTCAGAACCTAAGAAGTTATCAAACTATAAGGATAAGGGATTGTAAAAGAATATGATTTTTATCAAGGCCATAAAATTTTCAGCTATTTTCCTTCATTTAATTTAAATGTAGAAGTGATATGCATCTATAATGTGTCAACCCATTGGGATCAGAAACATGGAATCATAGGTTAAAACATTTATTTTTCATCCAAAAGGAAATTGGCATGAAATACATTTATCAAGGGACTACATTTCTAAAGCATGCCTTGCATGGCTGCCCAGAACAAAACAAAACAAACAAAAAAAAATCTAGTATATTAAAGTAATAATTCCTTTTGAACTATAGGTATTAATGTAAGATGATAGAAACAGACCAAAATAAACAATTTTCAGAGAAGAGACTGAGGCCAGAATATCATCTTGCCTCTCTAATACTTTATTAGTTGTAGTTTTAGTAACTCATGTTCTCAAAAGATAATTACCTAGAATTCTCTTAGCTCACTCTAAAGCTCTACGCAGACTTGTCAATAACACACTGTTGATATGAATCAAATGTAGGATGTTTCATTCAAAACAACTGAATGGTTTATTTAACACAAGAGCTGTTGATCATTTGAAGTAAATTACCATAACTAGTCTACATTAGACTTTAGGTTATTTTTAGTTGTACTCTAATAAGATTCTGAAAATAATTTATGTTTCTCTAATAACATGTTTCAGCAGGTACCATGTGCTAGATAGACAACTGCTAGGCACTGAAAATCTAGAAATAAATAAAGAGGATACTCTCTTTTCTTATCCTGGACCTCAAGGCTTAGCATAGGGAATAGACAATTCCACAGATAATTTCAACAGAGCCTGATAAGTACTCCAAAAGAAAAAGACTTGTTTTCTCTGCTAAGGGGGGAGATGCAGGAATAGCCAAGGGAAAGTCTCTAAAGCAACCCCTGATCTATATCCAAAAGGAAATAGAGACATTAGCCAGGCAAGAAAGACATTCTAGACAGAGGCAATGGAAATATGGGAAATGCGTGTGGTATTGCAATCTGAGCAATAAACTCAAGACTGGAAATCCTCAG